>NC_060273.1:111954188-112221975 GCF_021613505.1 Equus quagga | reverse complement strand
CCGGGGCTTCCCCTTCCCCGCCGCGTCCTTCCCCGTCCCCCTCCCCCGCCCCCGCCCCCCCTCGCAGAGCCGTCCCGGCCTTCGCCCGGCGCCCGGCCGCTAGGCCGCCGCCCGGGCACCGCGCCGCCCCCGCCCTCTGCCCGGCCGGCTCCCGTCCTGCCCGCCACATCCTGACCCGCCCGCCGCCCCCTTTCTTACCGGCGGACGTGCAGGCTTCGCGGGGCGGAGGGAGCCCACTCCGATCAGCGGCCTCCCCCGCGCCCGGGCCCGCGGTCTCCGCCGCCGAGTGAGTCCTCGGGCTCCGGGCGTCTCGGGGTAAGCAGGAGTCCGGGAGGGGGAGGGGGACGGGGAAGGACGCGGCGGGGAAGGGGAAGCCCCGGCCCGCGGCACCAACGCGCGATCCCCTGCGGAGCGGATCCAACAATCAATTCATTATTGAAGCACCAACGGCGAGGGCAGCCAGAGCCAGAAGTAAAGAGCCGTCGTCGTCGCCGCAGGCACGCGCGCGCTCCCGCTCCCGCCGCTTATCGGCTCCCGGCAGCCGCCATGACGCCGAGAGAGCGAGCGCAACCGTCTCCGTCGTAGCCGCCGCCGCCGCCGCCACCGAGGTCGCCGTCGCCTCCGCCTCCCGCGCGACGTAAGCTCCCCAGCTCACTCCCCTTCCCCACTGGGCGCGAGGCGGGCTGACGGGCGGGCGGGCGCGCGCACGCCGAACCCCCTCCTGCTGGCGCGCGGGCGGCGGGAGGGGCTACGTTGTGGAGTCGTGGGGCGTAGGAAGAAAGCGATTGGTGCTGAGGAGGGGCGGAGAGCGAGTGCGCGCACGCGCACCGATGGGAGCGCGCACGCCGGCGGCGCGGAGCCCGCTGGACTCTGGCTATAGCTGTGGGCTGCTGATCTTTGCTCGGGCGCCCTCTCTTAGCAGCCGGAGTTGAATTCCGGGAAGTGGGAGCTGCAGGCTCGCTCCGTGCGGGTATGGACGCTGCTGTCACTCGGGACGGTTGCGCAAGGACTTCGCGGTGGAGAGACTGAGAGGGAACCGGGGAAGCAGGGGCATGGGGAGATGCTGAAGACTGTGATGGGGCTCGAGGAACCGCAGAAGGGTCGCGCTGGATTAGCCCAGGGAGCCGGGTCGTGCACGGTGTCCTGTCGCCCAGGCCTCGGCCCGCATCTTTTCTCCGGTCCCCGGCCCCGTCTGAGTGCCTGTCCGGAGGGACAGAGAGGGACCCGCTGCGTCACACCAGGCAGCCTGAGACCCCAACTGTTGGGCAACTGTGGTCACCTCCGACCGCCTCCTACTCTTAGGCGACCTGCGACAGAGGCTCCCTTGGGGCCTCAGGCCTCCTAAGGGCGGGGCAACTGAGGAGACGGAGAGAAAATAGAGACGAAGTTGTTGACATCCTGTGACACTTCTTGATTCATCTGTGGGTTCAGAAAAAACTTTTACAACCTTTCTAGGTCCCTCCCTGCAGGACGGGTGGAGGGTGCGGTGCCGAATCGCAACAAAAAAGCAACTCGAGGGACGTTGGTGACTGTCCATGTTTAACGTGCTGCAATTTAGTTGACGGTTTGTTTCGTAACTGTAACTGCGGGCCGCAGTTACAAGCCTAGAGATGTGTGGATGGAAACTCTGTCTTTTCAAGCGTGGTGGTGTCCCTCTTCACTCTTTTTGAAAGCGTTTTTTTATTTTTGGATCAACATTGTTTTGCACTTCATTATTTTTTCCGGTCCACAGATCAGTCTTGAATCATTCTGGGTTAACGATAGTTTTTGAAACTTTCGAATCCCATTCTTCAGTTATTTGATTTGGTGTAAAGGCCCAACTTCCGAGTTCAATGAGTTTGAATGGGGTAGCTGCATTCCCAAAATAATTCTTTTCGCATGTGGAAATATTCGTTTTAATCTACCAGCTGTTGAAACAGTTTGATTCAAAAAGATCTCAAAACATAACTCCAAATATGAGTTCATTTTATGGAAGGGTATATTCACCTTTGGGGAGTAGGGGAAGGCAAGCAGGTACACATGGGCTACTGAAAAAGAATGTGTCAGTGATCAACGGAAGAGGGAAACAAAATGGAAAACTACCATAGTTTGCAAAGTGATCTGTGCTCCGCCTCTTTTTTCTTTCCTTTTTTCCTAGTTATTAAATAACTGTAGTGCTGGGTTGTGAGGAATAACAAGACCATAGAAATCTCCATCTCTGAAGCGCCTAAAAGTAGGAACCAAGTGCTAATTTTTAATATGTTTTAAAAATATGATAAAAGTGCCTTAATGATAGGAATTTCCTGTGCCTCTAATTTCTTTTTTGCATTGCTAGAGTGGTAAGTAAAAGATAAAAGCCCCAGAAAAACAGTAACTGTGGCAGATAAAGAATTTTGTGGTCAGAGGTGTGATTGAGATAATAAGAGCCCTTAATTGTAACTATACTACCTTTTATTGTCGTCTTACAAAAAAGAACTACTGTATGTTCTTAATCTATTTTATATGTTTTCTGAAAGCACACGTCACACGTTTTTTAACTACTGACTTGCCATTTGGATGAGATATGCTGCATATAAATCCTAGACACTTTTTTGCAGAAAAAAAAATCTTGCCAAATTTGTAATAAAATATTGAACCTTGGAGATTTATATTTCTGGTAAAATCGTAGTATACTTTATAACTCCATAGGATTTTAGAATGACTGTTGAGAATGTGGAGAAATACAAGGTAAGTGGAAAATTGGAACAATCTTGCCAGTTCAGTTTTTAGTAAGTTGATAAATAAGGCAAAAGTATTTGTTTGACCATTTGTTATCTGCGTAGTTAAATTCTCAGTTTCACTTTGTTTGAATAAACTGTCTTTATCTCTACCTATGAGTATTAAAAACAATAGACAAACAGTTGATAATCTCAACACATGACTAGCAAAAATCTCTGAAAAATAACAGCAACCAGGAAGTTTTTATTCTTAGCTGATTTCCCATTTGGGACATTTCATATTCTTTGGAAACTATATTGCTTTTATGAAATCAAGGACAGCACTTTGTGAGTCCTTAATTCTAACACATCCTACTAGGTGGGGAGAGATTGAGAACCACTTATCCAGAATTGTGAGATGTGTAACATAAAGACAATGATAACTCTTACTTTTCTGTTAATGTTTTGGATGCCCAGATGGGATTTGAATTCCATAATTAAGTTCTTGTTAATTAGAGGATTTGCCTACTAGAAGCTGCTGAAACAATCAGGACCGTATTAAACTACCCTAGAATCTCAACCTATGACATCATCCCTCAGGATGTTGCCAAACAGAGGAACAGCTTTCCAAATATACTTAAATTTACGAAGTCCTCTATAAATAGCACCCATGAAATTCTAAGTCACCTTACACTGAAAATGTATTATACATTTTCTGTTTTCTTAATCATGAAAATTATAGGAGAGGAGCTGTCATTCCCAGTGTTGGGCAGGGAGCAGGAGTCAGTCACCTAGGAAATTTTTTCCTAATTACACATGCCTGACATTCTCATTCCTCCCCTCTCCTGATATGCAGAATTTATAGGTTCTAGGTAGTGTTTGAAAAAATATCCTAGATTGTTCTGATATCCACCAACAGCTCATCCACCTCTCTTATGGCCACTGTATTGGGATTTTTACTGATAAATTCTTGAATCACAATAAATTAAGTTTTAAATGGAAAGTTCTTAGAGATGATACTAAGAGGCAGCTATGTATAAAAGCTAATAGACATTCAAGTCTGGACACAAAGATTCTACTTCCTCTACTTACAAAATTAAGTGTGCACACAGAGTAAGAAAAAAGTTAAGTAGCTAATCTCAAAATATCAAGTTGGTGTCTTGATGCTATGTCACTCTTCCTTCCCCTCAAATCCTTTATTTACTGCCCATTTTACCTCGTATCTGTTGTCATCAGCCTTTCTTCTTAATCCCCACTACTTTGTTTATTTGGACCCTATTTTCTTATCATTTCCTCCAGCTCACCCTGTAGGCTCCTTTCAGACTTGAAATCTAATGAAAGCACTCTCCTGCTTTAAATACGTATATTTAAATATACCACATATATTTGCATACATACATAATATTTTAATTACTTAGTCTGTTCACTCTCTGACCCCAGCATCGCCTCCCATCGTTCCTAGCAGACACTTGATACTAGCTACGTATTTCTTCAGGCCATTGGAAAGGTATCTTTCTCATTGTTAACGGATACAGTCTGTCTATCCTGTGAATCAGTGTCTTGTAGGTTTGTTTAAGTAAGTCATCAAGAACTTTTGAGTGCCCTGACCCAATTGGACTGACACCCTGTGGGACATGACCGGCAGCCCTCTCACTTCCCTTTTCAGACATCAAATTGTGTATTCTGTAAGTGCAGCTTGTCTTTGTATTGTAATAAACCATTTTCTTCCATACTTCATTATGAGCTCTTTGAACACAGACTCTCTGTGTTCCCTATTTATTATGTTGACATTCATTCAATAAATTGCATACCAGACACTCTGCTGGGGTGGAGGAGGGGAATTAGAGTAGAGCAAAAACAGATACTTTCAAGAGTTAAAGTCTAGTGCAGAAAGCAATCACTGCAAAGTCACAACTGAGAAAGATGGTATGAAGAAGCATACAGTGCTGTGAGAATTCACAACGGAGGAGCCTAGTCAGAAAAGTCCTTTAGGAAAGTGACATGATCAGAGAACTGAAGAATTAAACAGACAAAAGGGATGTGAAGAGCTCCTTTCCAGGTAAAAGAAAACATGGGCAAAAACTCTGGGGCCAGAAAGATGTCAGTTTACATCCCAGTTTGGCAAGGATAGACTTTTTTTTACTTTCTGAAGTGGTTTGGATGATCGATTACATTGCCATCTTATCTATAAGGGACTACAAGAAACTCAGTACTGCTGGAGCAGACAGAACTCAGGAAGACGAAGCTGCATAGAGGCTAGGCCATTCAGGGCCCAAAGGCCAGGAAAAGAAGTAAGGTTCTTCTCTTGAAACAATGGGAAACCTTTGAAAGATTTTAAATCGGGTGGTAATGATGGGATTTGCAGATTGAAAATTTTGCTCCAGCTGTAAATTGCAAAAAAGGATTAGAGGCAGGTCAAATTAGATACAATATTCTTAAATGAATTAGGCAGGTACAGCGGGTAAAAGATTAGAAGTAACTTGATGAAGCAGGGTAGCGGTACTGAGAAGGAGAGTAGATTTGGAAGGAAAAGTCCACAGGATTTGTTGATGCAATTGGATTCAGGGTTAGGAAAAGGAGGGAAGCTGTACATACAATGGAATGGAATGGAACTGAATGATGACATCCACTTGAATGATAATATGGTTGGAGATGAGTAGGTATAAATATCATTAGGACTTAATGAGTTTCTGATGCCTTTGAGTCATCCAGGAGACTTTTGGATAGAAGTCTAGAGCTGAGAAGTGAGATCAAGACTGAAAACAACTGTTAAATACGTAGGGAGAAATTAAAGGCTTGAGCACACATGTGATAGACTTGGAAGACAACCTAGGAATGTGCAATGAAGAAGTTCAATTTTTGGCTAGATAGAGCTAGCTGGATAAGGAGTTGCAGATGTCAGAAAGGTGGTGTGCAATGGAGGACAAAGGCTTAAGTGCTTCAAGGAAGGAGTGGTGAGTAGTGTCCAATGCTGTTGAAAAGTTACTTGAAATAAGACCTGAATAATATCCATTAGATTTAGTAACATGGCAGTCACTTTTAACCTTAGCAAGAACTATTTTGTTGGACTAATGGGACGAGAAGCCAGATTGGAGTGTGATGTGGTAAATGAAGAAATGGAATCGATGAGTCTAAATTTCTCTTTCACATGGTTTGACTTTGACTTGGGAGGGAATATGAATTTTTTGTTTGTTTTTTGGGGGGTTGTGGGTTTTTATTTGTTTGTTTAGGTGAAAGATTTAAGATGTTTCAGAGACAATGGGAAATGTCCTTTTGAGAGAGGTTGAATATATTAGAGTTAGCTGTACGAATTAGCTGGAAGGATTAACACATATTAATCGTTTTCTTTTTCAGTCAGGAACCAAACACTAGATAGCACTGTTTGTAATTATGGGCTATAGGTGGTCACTTAATTGATGTGATTTGAGGTTTCTGTGAGCCTTTTACTCCCCAAATACATGCCTCATGCTCTACTAATGTTTGAAAATTCAATGGTAGAAATCTATTTTAAAGCGTATATTCTTGGGGAGAATAATACGTTAAGAAGGTAGTTCTCAGCTGTGCCAAAATTTAGAATTACCTGAGGAGCTTTAAAATAAAATTGCTCAAGCCTTGCCTCAAGAGATTCCATTCCATTGTTCTGAGGTGGGGCCTTGGCATATGCCTTCTTTAAAAGCTTTCCTTTTTAAAAGATGATTCTAATATGCCATTAGTATTGAAAAACTAGGGACATCATTGTATTAACAACTGCTTGACTCATAACAGTTTAAATGAAGTGTGGAAGGCTGGAATATTTAGAAAATAGTGGTTATTAATGGGGCAGTGGCAGGCAGAGATTTTGCACCTCTGGATATTTGGGAAAATCTGGAAACATTTTTGGTTTTCACAATGAATTGGGGGTGGGGGGTGCTACTGGCATATATTGGGTGGAGGCCAGGGATGCTGCCAAAGATCCTATAGTGCACCGGACAGCCCCCCACAACAAAGAATTATCTGGCCCAAAATGACAATACTGCCATTGTTGAGAAGCCCTGTTAATAAAGGCAGGTGAGCTAGGTAGTATATTTTTAGTGAAATCTTAATGGATGGGAATTGTGGTTTGGTAAGGGTGCTAATGAATGAGGAGGGTCTATTCTACTTAACAACTTAGCCTAAACTAAGCCTTACTTATAGCCAACAACAAAAGAGCTTCAAATAAAATACGTTTGCAGAACTAAGAAATGACTAGCATAATAGTCTGATTATATTATATTCCTGTTTAAAAAAAAGACTATACACCTTATACCCGTTAAAATGGCTAAAATAACCAAAACAAGAAATAACAAATGTTGGAGAGGTTGTGGCTAAAAAGGAACCCTCATACACTGCTGGTGGGAATGCAAACTGGTGCAGCCACTGTGGAAAACAGTATGGAGATTCCTCAAAAAATTAAGAATAGAAATACTGTATGACCTAGCCATCCCACTACTGGGTATCTATCCAAACAACTTGAAATCACCAATTCCAAAAGGCCCATGCACCCCTACGTTCATTGCAGCAGCATTCACAATAGCCAAGATGTGGAAGCAACCCTAGTGCCCATCAACTGACGAATGGATAAAGAAGATAGGGTATATATACAATGGAATACTACTCAGCCATAAAAAAGGATAAAATTGTCCCATTCACAACAAAATGGATGGACCTTGAGGGTATGGTGTTAAGTGAAATAAGCCAGATAGAGAAAGACAATCTCTCTATGGCTCCATTCATATGAGGAAATTAAACACGTGGACAAAGAGAACAGATTAGTGGTTACCAAGGGAAAGGAGGGGGTGGGGGGTGGGCACAAAGGGTGAAGTGGTGCACCTACAATATGACTGACAAATAATAATGTACAACTGAAATTTCACAAGGTTGTCAACTATCATAATCTCAATAAAAAGTAAAAAAAAAGAAGAAAGGCCATGTTCTTCATCTTTCTAAGAAAAAAAGAAGACTATAGTGCAACTGAAAGTATCATTGCTGGTGGCGGTGTAAATTGGTTACAGCCACTCTGGAAAATTGACAGGCAGTGTACATTCTAGTTAAACTTATTCTGTAATTCGGCAGTTTCAGTCCTGAGTGTATACTCAAAAGAAATGAATACAAGTGTCTCCCAAAAAGTGTTGTATAAGAATCTTCATAGCAGTTCAATTCATTTTGGCCTCAAACTGGAACAAAGTGAATTATATTCATACATGGAATACACAGCCATAAAAAGGAATAAACTGCTACACATAGTAACATGGATTGTGTCGAGTGAAATAGACAAAAGAATTCATATTATATAATTCCATTTATATGAAATTCAAAGACAAAATTGATTTATGATGATAGAAGTCAGGATGATAGTTACCTTTCTGGGCATGGGTATTGACTTGGAAGGGGCATAAGGAAGACTTATAAAATGATGGGAATATTCCATATCTTGATCTGAGTGGTGGTGATATGAGTGTATACATATGAAAAAGTTCATCAAACTGAACATTTAAATTTTGTGAACTTTACTGTGCATGTGCTATACCCCAATTTTTAAAAATCAAAAATTAGGGGAAAAACAGAAACCCAATTTTGAACGAGTTGAAGTCTTGTTTTTAAGATTGGCACCTGAGCTAACAACAGTTGCCAATCTTCTTTTTTTATTTTCTGCTTTTTCTCCCCAAACTCCCCCAGTACATAGTTGTAGATTTTAGTTGCGGGTCCTTCTATGTGCTCTGTGGGACACCGCCTCAGCATGGACTAATGAGCGGTACCACGTCCACGCCCAGGATCCAAACTGGTGAAACCCTGGACCACCGAAGCAGAGCACGCGAACTTAACCACTCAGCCACGGGGCCAACCCCTACTGGCAGCATGTGGAGACTCAGAAGCGTGTTGTAGAACAAGAATAATCTCAGATTACTTACCATGTCACTCAGTGTTCTAAGTGTTCTAACTCTGTGAGGTTGGTACTATTATCCCTACTTTATTGGTAAGGAAACTGAGAAGCTTGACTAAATTAAGTAAGTGCTAAGGCTAAAATAAAACCTAGGCAGTTTGAATCCAGAGTCTATGCTTTCATGAAGCAATGCTGACATATCAGACACAGATATAATAACCGCCTTGGTTCCTGAGAGCTTTCCAGTTCCTGATCTCAGTCCTTTGAGAAGGTCGAGGCTGCTCCGTATCTTTGAATTATTTATCATAATACAATTTCATGTCTTTGCTTAAACAAGTTTAAGTGAATTTCAGCCAATTGCAACTGGAAGAGTCCTGCTCCAGTTTGACTGTGAATGGGGTTGGAAATAACAAACCCCAGAGAAAGTGAAACTGGCTGAATCAAGGTAGAGTAGCAGGCAATAAAGACTTTCCTGCCCTAAAATGGGAACTTGTTTTTTTTGTGTGTGTTGTGAAATAGTAAATCATTTACACAGCTTTCTCCAACACTGTCTTAGAACTCAGACTATATAGCACTGAAGTAGGGCATTAGAGAACTTAGTAGCCAAATATAAAAAATGTGAAGTGCATCGGTTACTACATGTGGAGTTTTGAAAAGTACATTAGGAAAGAGAGGAATTCTAAACAAAGTTCTCAAATGAAAGTAGATTGGAGCGAATATGACAATTTGTGCCAAATTTAGCAAATTTGACAATTATTGGCAGCCAGTTTGCCTTCGGTCTGAGAATATATAACCAGTTCAAGAAATTACTCAAGGGGCTCATTTAATTGCAAAATAAGTTTTTTGCCACCTTGTTTCTAACACCAAAGATTTTACGTTGAATGCCAGAAAGTGAAATTTTAGTAATAGAAATAGGACTCACAAGGAGGAGCAAATGATATTAAGGGACTCTAATTCCTCAGCTCCTTCCAAAATATTTTCCACTGTTCATCCCCTTCCATGCCTCACAAAAGTGGATGATCCTTCACAGTGTCTGTCAGTAGTCCCTAGGGTTGGAATGCACTGTGTGTCTGGAGATATTACTAAATGGCAAACTACAAGCTGCCATACTCACTCTCTTGTTTGCTTTAAGGCCAAAGCAGAGAACAATGAGGATGGGCAGAGTCCCAGCTGTTGCTAAGAAACAGAAGTCCAGAAGAATTGACAACTTAAAAAGAAACCTGACCCACTAAGGTCTTCAGCATTAGCTAAATACAAAAGGAATCTCCCTAAAAGAAAATTGGCAGGCAATCCTCCACAGTGGAGCAGTTGCATGCCATAAAACCCGAAGTCTGCAGTTGACTCAGACCACAGGCTATCTCAACTCCTCAAGCACCTCCTGTTCACCAGTACAAAAGAATCTGCACCAGCCATAAGTGGGTACCCTTGCCCCAAATGAAGAACCTTAGTGTCCCTTGTCAGGAGTGTCCCTGAAGGACTCTAAAAAATGAATCCAAATTGGGTGCAGCCAAGTTTTCTACTAACTGAGTAGGATGCAGGTCAGTTAACTCATGCCTTATAAGATTTCAAGAGGCTACTATTTACTATCCCACTTCTGCTGGATACAATATATACTTTAGTTGAGTTGGTTAAATCGATATTTAGTCCACAGACTGCAGAATTAATTCAAGTATTTCTTGGATGCTCTTTATATGCCTATCTTTGGGCTAGGTACATGGAAAACAGTGTAAAGATGGAAAAGGATTTTTCTCACTTGGAGTTGACATTCTAGTTTAAGGGAGGGGAAGAAAAGAGACAGATAATAAAGAAATAGAGTTACAAATTGGGATGGGTTCTGTAAAGAAAAGGTAGGGTAATGTCAGAGAGAGTAAAGAGAGATGCTTAAATGGAAAGAGCAGTAGGGTGGTTAGGGAAGGCTTCTTTGAGCTGGAACTGGAAGAATGAAGTGGAGCCTATTGTAAGAACCATGGGAAGAGCAGGAAGGAGAACAATTGCGAAGACTCTAAGGTAGGAAAGGGTTTCCTACTTGCAAAGAACTAAAGGAGGCAAGTATAAGTGAAACATTGTGACTGGGAAGTTGATAGTAGATTGAGGAGACAGTCAAGGAACCCCCTTTGCTCCGGAACCTTGTGGCCAATGGAAAGCATTTGGGGTTTAATTCCAAACACAAGAGAATGCCATTGAAACTTTTTAGACCAAAGAATGGCATAATCTGATTTACTTTCTACAAGATTGTTGGGAAATGGAATGGAATGGAAAATGGATAGTAATAGCAAGGGTGGAAGTGGCTTTCCACACTCTAGCTCTCCACTTGGAAAGCTATTCTAGTACATAATGGCTGTTAGGATTAGAAGAGTAGCTTTGGCAATGTAGAAAAGATGGAATCGAGATAAATTTGAGATGCAAAAGTAACATTTGAGTTGAGGTCCTCGTTTACCATACATTTGTATCTAAATATGTTGACAAATAGCAAATGGAATAACCGAAGAAGCAAAATATTGAGCAGAAGAGAAAATATAGGTGTCAAAAGTTAGAATTGCACATAATAGGAAAAATGACACTCAGTTTTAAGAGAGGAGGCTGGGGAGTGAGTACAGATGCAGAGAGATTTGAACATTTGTTGGAATGAAAATGAAGTCAATCCTCTCTGATGGTTTCTGTACTCACAATGAATTGCAGAGTAGGATCTTCTGCTGAAAATGGCTAGAGTGAGGAGTTTGAGATCACAGGGGAAAAAAATGACATTTTTACCTCAGAGAATGTAAAGATGAACCTCCTAGGGAAGCATAGTAGGATTGCCAGGTAGGCTTGAACACTCATTTGTGGTCTGTAGTGATGGATTTAAAGAGAAATCAGTCAGCTAATCATATTTCTTTATTAAGTTGCTTAGGTTTCTGCACAAAGAACCATAACTGAGTTCAAGCAGGTTTGGGATTTTGTTAAGCGAGTTCAACAGAGAGAGATGGGAGCCAAGGCGGTTGATTGTGCTTGAAAAGGAATGCTTACAATGATGGACCATGAAATCCAAGCTGGGTACACATTGGAGTAAATATAGATAATTAAAAAGTAGTGTGTGTGTGTGTGTGTGAGGGGGGACAATGCACTGGAGGTTTCTAGGAGGCTAAAGACATGGTCAAGCTTAAGTGAGCTGGATGGATAGGAGGTGGTGCACTGAATAGAATGTTCAGAATTGATATTTCACAGGTAGTGCAGATATCAGTGCTTACATGGGCCGGGGTTAGTCCAGAGTGTGAATTGAGGTTGCGTAATAGTCTCTGGAGGCGATGAATTTAAAAGAGTAAGTTTTTTCCAGTTCTGAGTATAGGGAGCTTGGAAGTCACCACTTTATCCTAACAGACTGAAAAATCAACAGCTCTTCTTGGATCCATAAGAGAGGAGAGGACACAGAGCAAACTGCTGCCCCCAGGATTAGAGAGATAGACAGGCAAATATAGGGAGCAGCGCTTACCAGAGCAGAGACTCATAAGCAGAAACCTCCTCCGGAACCGGTGCCAGGGTGGGAAGGCCTGAACTGTAACTGACAAATAGCTAGAGGCTCAGAGGGGACAACTCTGATAGTTAAAACTTCAGGGGACCCAGTCACAGGGGGGTCCCCACTCCTGGAGGTGAGATTTACCTCCAGGAGCTCAACTAGGTTCCACAGTAAATATCTGAGAAAAATCCCCTTGTGCAGAAGCAGAGGGTAGAGGGGACCATTCTGAAATACCCCAGAGCACTCTGTTCTTCTAAACAAGGCCTGTCCTCAGGGGAAACTAGTTAACCAGAGCTTAACCTATTGGAGTATTATCAGAGCCTAACTGACCTAGGGAAAGGGAAATACCGAACTCCAGCCCATTCTAGTCATCCTGTCCCACCTAAAGGGGCAGAAAAAACTGAGAAAGACTGTGAAGTTCTCAGTCCAGAGGCATAGGCTCACTACAGGACTGAGACCTAAGCACAGGACTATAGAAAGCTTCCCCTCCCCCACACCTCACTGCCACATCACTAAAGGCCTATTTACAGCAGCTCCTTTTACCCAGTGCATCACGTCCAGCTATCAAGAAAAATTACCAGGCATATCAAGAGGTAAAAAGACACAACTTGAAGAGACAAAACAAGCATCAGAACCAGACATGGCAGGGAGGTTGGAATTATCAGACCGGGAATTTAAAACAACTATGATTAATATACTAAGGGCTCTAATGGATAAAATAGATGGCGTGCAAGAACAGATGGGCAACAAAAGCAGAGAGAGGGAAATCCTAAGAAAGAATAAAAGTAAATCCTAGAGATTAAAAAAAAAAGAAAAACAACCCGTAACAGAAAAGAATTAAGAGACTGTGCTGTTGGATGGGCCATCTGCATATATTTTGAAAGTCACTGAGAATGACTACATATAGTTTTAGAAAGGGAAAATATTGTAGTAAACGGGGAAGCTAAAGTTAGCAATAATAGGAGAATGACTATAAGTGGATGGCTATAGAGGACTGACCAGTAGTTGAGCTAATGAAATTAGCTTCAAAAGAGCTTATATTCTTGGGGACAAGGAGGAAAGTAGCCCCACACCCTGACCCTGAGATTGATAATATAGAAGCCAAGAAAGTCTTCACTTGGAAAAGATATAGTTGAATCATTGTTAGTTTGACAGCCTAGACTCAGTTAATGCTAAGAACATGAGTCAATTTCATAAGAGCACATTTTATTGAACAACCATATGTTGAACATCTGTGTATCATGCCATTTGTTTAGGTGTTTGAGATAGAGCAATCAACAAAAAAACAAAGTCCCTCCATTTTTTGGAACTTATATTCCTGTGAGGGGAGCCAGAAAATAAACACGTGTTGTATCTGGTAGAGGTAAGTGCTATGAAGAAAAAATATGTGTCTTGAGAAGGATAGAGGGTGATGGGGAAGGTATTTTAAACAGGTCACAGAGAGCTTCTCTGATAAGGTAATAGACATGTGAACCAAGACCTGGATATGGTGAAGAAGAGAGATTTGCAGATGTCTGGCAGGGGCAGGGGCAGGGGCACTCCACTAGAGGGAAGAACGAGGACAAAAGCCATAAGACCAGCAAGGAATCTAATGGGACTTCAGTAGATTGAGCACTGGTGTTAGCAGCTTGCTTCAATTGATTATTTATTTTTTTATGCTAATGTTTGTATTAACACTAATTTGAGAAAGTAAGAATGCTCATTTAGCTAGAAGCTGCTCCGTCTCTTTTCCTATTTTAAACTCTCCATAGATCTTAATTTTTTAAAGTGACATGTGAAGTATTTGGAGACTTGGTATAACAGTGATTATAATCTCTTTTTTTTTTAAGATTTTATTTTTTAAAAAAATTTTTCCTTCTTCTCCCCAAAGCCCCCCAGTACATAGTTGTATATTTTAATTGTGGGTCCTTCTAGTTGTGATGTGTAGGACGCCGCCTCAGCATGGCTTGATGAGCCATGCTAGGTGCGTCCCCAGGATCCAAACCAGTGAAACCCTGGGCTGCCGAAGCGTAGCGTGTGAACTTAACCACTCAGCCACGGGGCCGGCCCCTATAAGCACTTTATTTTTTAAAAAATTAAAGCTCAATTTGATTTTATGGTTTCTTAATATTATTTGGTATTGTGGATCACCTATTTTTTCCCTCTGATTAGTTAATATCACTTTAGTTAGAGAAATGTAATTAAAAATTACATGAAACTGTTGTTTCATACATATCACGAACAAAACTTCCCGAGGAGATGGAAGGTGAGCCTAGATGATTCATCTGAAATAATTAGCCAAGACAAACAGACATATTTGAAGGGAAGGGAAAATAAGTGCAAGTACTTTGTCTAAGTTTGGTGTCCTATGGTCTTCGTAGCTGAATTAACATCTCATTTTAAATGACAGTACCTTAATAAATAAAGCTGATTAGACAGTTTTAAAACTGTTCAAACAAACTTCTTCTTAAAAAACCATGGGACAAAAAGTACAGTCTAGTGGAATTGCTACAAACGAGAGAGTGGCAATAGTATCCTACCTGCTTCTCATAATTCCATTTCTGCCCTATCCCCCCCACCCCAAATCCACTGTCAACATGGAACCAGATGGGGTCTTTCAAAACATAAAACAAATCATATTGCTCCACTGTTTAAGACCCTTTCAGAAAAACCCAACCTCCTTTCCATGGTCTTCCAAAAGCCTGCATGATCTCACTTCAGTTTAGCTCTCCAGTCTTACCCCCATCAGGCTCCCCCTACTCATTATGTTCCAGCCACTTGGCCTCCTTTCTATCCTCAAGCCTGCCAAATTCTTTTCCACTCACAGGCTTGCTTTGGTTGTTTCTAGGCCTGGAATGCTTTCTCAGCTCTTCTCATGCAGAATATTTGTCATCCTTAGGTCTCAAGCCAGATGTCACTTCCTGAGAGAGGCTCTCTAAACAACGTTCTCTAATGAGGCCTTCCTCAGTTACCTTTTCTAGTTACCTTGTTTATTCTTCATAGTAATGGCCATGATTTACAGTTACCTCATTTTGTCTTACTTGTCTATTGTCATCTCTCCTACTAGAAAGTAAGCTCCCTGATAAACTAATGTGACAAAACATTTAGAAAAATTAAGGATATGTTAAAAGTAAATTTCATAGGATTTTTTTAAAGTAATTAAAAATTACAGGTAAAGCGTAAAAGTTCTACAGAAAGGAAATAAAATTATAACATCCTATTGCCATCTTTTTCATGTCATCAGGAAGTTTACACTGTTACTGATTTAAATAAATATGGTGATGTAATTCTATTGGAGTGGTATGGGTGGAGGTGGTTTGTGAGTGCTAAATGCCCATAGTGGAAGTTGGCATTGTCCATCCAACATCCATTCCACTTTCCCCCATGCACGGTGGCCATGAAATCCAGCTTTAGAGGCTGGCCTGATTAATCTAAATTGATTAGCATAATCCCATTCTCCTTGCCACTCCAATAAATTTATGGATGGGCAAGTCTAAGCCAATAAATTCACAGCTTTCACTAGGCCATAGGAGATGGTTCAGGAATGAGCATATGACCCAGTTTCTAGTAAAGAGCCATAAGAGGTTTGTCTAGGAATTCAGAAAAAGAGATTCCCTTATTCTAATGTAAAAGATCAGAGAATGAACCTCTTTCTTTGGATGTTGAGTGTGTCATTGTGAAACCAGGAACTGTTACAGCTCATTTGCCCCCATGGGAGAAGCAGTCTAAGGATGGGGACATCACACAGAGGAGACTAGAACTGAGGGAACCACAGAGAAATGGAGCTACAGCCCCTGAATGAAGCTGACTCAGGTTCGTCAGAAACTCTGGGCTTCTGATTGTGGAAATCAAGGCAGTTCACGCTTCTTAAACCCGGTGGGATTGGGATTACTCGAAATTGAGGCATCCTAACTGACAAAATCCTACTCTCTCTTAACAACAAGTCAAGATATATTATCTAAAATATGTAGATGAAGAAATAGCTGTGAATATATATTATTGAGAAAAATGGAGCTTGCTAACAGAAGAAACAGCTTTAATAGCTGAAAAGTGTTTGCCTCAGGGAAACAGGGACCGGGGTGGAGAGAAGAGAGATGGAGACAAGAGAGGTAAGGCACAGTCCTTTTTAATTGTTAGCCTTTCAAAATTATTTGATTTCTTAACCAGCTTTAATTATTTAGACTTTTTCAAAAAGAACCTAATGAAGATTAGAATTTTAAATTGAGTCCATTTAAAAAAATTATTTCTTTAATTACTATTTTAATACAGGCAATTTAAAAATTGAAGCATTTGGTGTTCTAGATGTAAGAATGGTAATAGAGGAGTGGGGTAGATAGATAGATATAAAAGGAAAGCAGGGTCTTCAAAGATAAGAAGTTTGAAGTTGTTTTTGTTTTTTTAAGTGCCTAGTGGCTAATATCTTTAGATGTATGTACTATTGAACAACCAAAAAAGCACTAGATGCTGGTTTGTTAAGATAAGTTTCTTAAAACTAAATAGACATTTTATGCATAAGGTTATCATAGCCCGTTTCTGAGTGGTAAGAATATCGGTTTTTCTTTTTCTTAGATTGATATTAATATCAATCTCTGAGTAATATTATGGCCCCATGTTCCACTTGCAAAATACTTCCCTGTTTCAGTGTGAAGCAAATTTATTACTCCCCAATAGATTTTCACAGTCCTTTCATGTTCACTCTGCATAAAATTCCAGATAAATGTTTGATCCTTTCGTCCTTTTACTACAAATTCACTTTGCGTCTTTTCTCATCCAGATTTCAAATGTCATCTGACGTATATTTTAGTGGAGTGTTTCAGTATCTTCCACAACCAATTAATTTTTATACAGGATAAATAGTTGGAGACACACTGAGTATTTTTTTCTCCACACAAAAATGCCCATGTGAGGAGAAAGTGATGGCTGAAACTCAGCTTGCACCTACTTTCTGTGTAGTCTGCTAGGAAAAAGGGCACATTTTGTAATTCACATTAAATTTCTATACATATTAGTGATGACCAGAGTTGGAGAGGAAAATAAGAACAACAATAGGAGAAGGTCAAAGAATATGTAATCAATTTCAACTAAGATTTTTGGAGTACCCACTGAGTGCTAGGCACTGGCATCACAGAAATGAGGAAATCAGTGGGCCCATAATAAGCAAGGTGACCACAGGCCTGTTTACTCAGGACTACCCAAGTTTGTCTCTGTTTTCCCATTGTCCCATCTGGTTAGTGTCCCCTTTCAGTCTCGAATGTGTACCAGTTTGGACAGCAAATTATCACCCTAAAAAGAAGGAAAAATTCATTCTAGACTGAGTGGCAAAGTCATGGGTAAGTGAAAAGGCATGATCTCCTCTGGTTTGTCATGATAGGAGGGTTGGTGGGGGAAATGGCACAAGGTAGAGATATGACTGAAAAGATAGGGAGTCTGAGGCGGTGAAGGGCCTTATGTACTACTTTAAGGAGTTTTTATTTGTCTTGAAGGCCATGGGGACTGATGGTGGTTTGGGAGCAGGCAAATGATAAGATCAGCTCTGTTTAGTGTTGACAAGAGCAAAAGTACATTTCTCTACCATTGCCCCCATGGCTCCCCATACACACATACACACACATGGGTCTGGGAGAAGGAGAGGAGAATCTTGTCCTTTCTGAGTGTAAACACACATAACTGAGCCCCATTGAATCTTAAATCCACTATAACTCCTTGGAATGAATGACCAACCCTCTCCCTTCCTTCTATAAGACACACTGCTGCCATTGGCATGTGGAATCTCTAACTGCTTACAAGTGGCAAGCTACTCTAGTGCAACACACACTTCTGCTCCTGTAAGCTGAATTGTATATTTTAAGAGGTTGTGTATTTGTTCTTAAGCCTGTTAATGCTAGTTGTACTCGTTATTGCAATTACGTATTTGAAAAAATTATGTGAATTGATGAAATAAGAAGGTAAAGAGTTGTTTCTATGAAAATTTTGTGGAATGCTTCTGAAAAACTGAAAGACAAGCAGCTAAAAATACTTGGATAAATGAGATGTGGATGAGACAACTGTAGGAAAAGAAAGAAAGAAAGAAAGTAGTATACACATTCAGAAGGTTCTGTGTTCAGTTTGCCTTACCATATACTGTGAAACTGAAGCTATATTAATACACTCTCGTAAGGAGACAGGTCGAGTCAGCCCTGATGGCCTAGTGGTTAAAGTTTGATGCTCTTACCCCTTTGGTGGCCAGGTTTCCTTTCCTAGTCACGGAACCACACCACCTGTCAGTTGCCATGCTGTGGCCACGGCTCATGTAGAAGATCTGGAAGGACTTACACCTAGGATATACAACCATGCACTGGGGGTTTGGGGAGGAAAATAAAAAAAGAGAGGCACGTTGAGTTGGACACCTGCAATCAGGGCTATTACTTGATTGGGCTTGCAGTAGTCTATGGTCATTCTCCAGGATTCATCCAATTTTTGCAGGGGGCAGACAGGTAAATTAAATGGAGGTATGATAGGGACCATGTATTAGGGTTCCTCAGAGAAACAGAACCAATAGGATATATGTAAAAATAGATTTATTATAAGGAACTGGCTCATTCAATTATAGAGGCTGAGAAGTCCCAAGATCTATGGTCAGTAAGCTGGAGACCCAGGAGAGCTGATAGTATAGTTCCAGTCCATGGCTCAATCCAAAGGCAGGAGAAGACTGATGTCCCGACTCAAAGACAGTCAGGCAGAGAGAGCAAATCTCCCTTACTCAACCTTTTTGTTTATGCAAGCCTTCAATAGATTGGATGAGGCCCACCCACATTGAGGAGGGTAGTCTGCTCAGTCTACCGATTCAAATGTTAATCTCATCCAGAAACACCCTCACAGACACACCCATAACATTTAACCAAATATCTAGGCACCCTGAGGCCCAGTCAAGTTGACACATAAAATTAACCATCACAGAACTCCACCCAGGCACCCCTGTGATCTTTATGAGTGGCACTAATCTCTCCTATTCACACCCAAAATATGATATATTGCTTTTGGTTTATTTTGTCTCAAGTGGGCTGAGTATCAGTTTCCAAGACTTCTCTTTGGCCTTCCCCACTGTAACAGCTCTCATTTCAGGAACTAAAACCCAATCTGGGGATTACTCCTGCTGCCAAGTATGTTAATCACAATCGTAACTTAAGCGACTGAGGAAATGACCACTAGCTGTTGCCATGGACCCAGAGTACCTGCTCTGAGCCAGGATTTGGCCAGGACTACATCTGGCCTCTGTATGTTCCTACTTTTAATGGGGAGGCCAAGATGATACTCTGGGTTTCTGAGTATTAATGTTAATTTAGACCCTATGTCTAATGTTCCCTGAAATGTCTAGATACTCCCCTTTTCTCAGTGTATAGTCACCTGAGAAAAGGGCGTAGTACCCTTTGGGAAAAGACTAGAAGAATCATTACAATATATACTTGCCCTGATGTTGTGGGGTCCTTTCCTCCAGGACTTGGCCACGTCTACAGTCAATGGGTTCTGGGTCTGAAAATTGGCTCAGATCTGGGAACTGGACAAGGGATCATGACACTTTTTATTGTAGTGACATCCCTCGGTCTCCTTAGCCACTCTTGTTTTCTTTGATTACGTATATTAGGCAGTACCCTTGTTGCCTGCCCATCTATTTGTCCCCTGGGGACACTGGGTTCTTTAAAACATCTCCACTTCTCTTTCTAGGTCAAGCTCCATTGGTTTTCACTCTGATTTTGCCAGTCATTATAATAATTGTGACTACTCTGACTTCTGGCATTAAATTCTACCTCCTGGATCTACTATACTTCTGGACCCCATCATTCCCACTGCTATTAACAAGCCAACCCACTGTGATAGCATCTCCTGAGCCCTGGCCCTCAAAGGTGAACTGCCACTGAACTTCTTAGTGAGGGTGGTGTCTCTCTTACCAGGTGTCTCTCTTATTGATGTCCTTGGTGAATGGTGTATCCTCTGGCCTCTCTCGTAGTCTTCCCTGTGGGCTTGTGGCCTCAGATAACGTATGCACTCCAGCCTGCCCACTCCCCTGAGTTTTTAATCCCACCTTCCACTGACTGCCGTGGCAATTTAGGCATTTCAACATCTCTCAGCACAGGCCATTACTTTCTCCAGACTTCTGGGAACCATCCTAACAGGGAGTTTGCACCATCCCCTGGGGCCTGCCAGGGTGTTAAAGCCCATATCCCAAGAGTGCCTCCAAGTTAATAAGCTCACCATTATCCAATCTTATATTCTACCTTTCTTGACTAGGCACCTTCAAAATCCAGTCCTAAATATTCCCCTGTTTCCTGTCAACATATGCTGACTGATTCTTGTGGCTTCTTTGGGGTATAGATCAGGCCTAGCACATTCCCATGCAGATTATGCTATGACTTAACCCCAGTTATCGACGTGGCTGCCATGAGAGGAGGGAGGTCGGGTAAGTTTCTGAGAGGGCACTCTGTTGCCTTGTTCAGAAGCGCTCACCGCAGTGGCTGTCTGCTTGGAAGGAGTGCTAGCTTTTAATGAGAAAGGTGGGCAACCTCTGCAGGCTCTGTGTGTTCAGAGGAGTCTAGGGAGCCAGAATCTTTGGATCATCCACCCAGATGTCCCCATCCTGTGTGTCAGGGTCCCAAGTTTTCCAGCAAGTTACCTATCTTTGGCTTCAGTTGTTTTTGAAGCTTCCTGATGATTGAGTTCTGAGTTTGGTGTTCAAGCTTTTTCTGTTTTCCCAGAGCAGGAGACAAGGGCTTCTTTGGAAGCTGCTAAAGAAGCCATCTGGCCTGCTTTAGGAGCTCCACTACTAGCGAAGTAGTGAGTTTTCACTTGTCTAACTGCTCTCAGGTTTTCATTAACCATCTGAAGGCCGCAAAGCAACATAACAGCCAGCCAATAAGAGCTTGTATCCATTGTTCATAAACATACGCACACTTTTGAACTGCCTGCATCTTTGCATTAACCAGGGCATTCTTCTGTGTCAAAATAATCTCCCAAGTCACAACTGGCGAAAGTTTTAGTAACCAGGCCCCCACATTCTACCAGGGACTATCCATGCCCTGAATCCTGTGTTTGATGAGGTTCATTGAAGTAGGACAGTTCTCATCAAGTTCTCCAGACCCCATCTTACTGCCTGCTTTCTCAGACCACTCCTTTTACTGACTGTGTCACTTTGGGTGTCCCAAGAAGCAGAAGATGACATGAAGTTAGGAGTACAAAAAGTCCATTGGAAAAAAGATAAAGGGGGAGAAAGCAGGATTGGGAAGGAAGAGCTTCAGATTGTGGTACAGATCTGGCAGAAACTCAGCCAACACAATGTGGAGCTCTGGAGCAAATATTGCCTTTTTGGCGAAACGCTACACTGGGCAGAAATGGCCAGGCCCTAGTACCATTGACGTGCCCAGTAACTGGCCAGGGCTGCCAGGGAAGAGGTCACCTCAACTGGAATGCTGTAGCAGATCTTGAAAATGCTGCAGATGGAGGCAGTTAGCTTAATGGCACTCATTGCAGCTCAATGGCAAGTTATATCTTGAAGGGGGATCTAAGTAGTGTATTTCCATGGCTGCCTTACTGTTCTAGCCTGAGAAGGCTCAGGAGGTGCCAACAACTGGTAGCAGAAGTACTTGATCGGGGGATGGAGAGGAAGACTGAGACAGGGAGGGCTGGTTGAAAGCTGATGAAGAAGCAAGTAGAACACTGGATCTCCCCGACTCCTTATCACTAGGCAACGGCCAACTGCAAATTGGAGTTTTATTGGAACATAGCCATGCCCATCCATTTACATATTGTCTATGGCTGCTTTCTTGCTACGACACAGAGTTGAGCAAATCAAAAATATTGGCTACTTGGCCCTATACAGAAAAATTTGCTGAGTGCTGCTCTGTGCTCTTACGGTTATTTACATCTATGTATTTCTATGGTGGAAATACTATAAAATGGTGTGCTGCTGCATATCTCCTTCCAACTCTGCATTCTGAGGAATCACATTGGCAGCTTGAAATTGGCCCTGGTGGGAACATTTTTACCACAGAAATAAACAAATTCTACAATTCAGGGCTTTTTCTTTTTTGGAGAACTCCTTGTTAAACATTTACCAGCAGCATTTATTGCTGCCTAGTAAGTGTTGTGGACTGAATTGTGTCTTCCTCAAATTCATATATTAAAGTCCTGATCCTTGGTACCTCAGAATGCGACTGCATTTGGAGAGAGGGTCTTTCAAGAGGTAATTAAGTTCAAATGAGGATATTAGGGTGGGCCCTAATCCAATATGACTGGTGTCCTTATCAAAAGAAATTTGGAAACAGGTAAGTACAGAGAGAAGACCTTGTGAAGCCTGAGGGAGAAGATGGCCATCAACAAGCCAAGGAGAGAGGCCTCAGAAGAAATCAACCCTGTTGACACCTTGATCTTGGGCTTCTAGCATCACAGAACTCTGAAAAAATAAATTTCTGTTGTCTAAGCCACCTGGTCTGTGGTACTTTACTATGGCAGACCTAGAAAACTAATATAGCAAGTGACCCAAGAAAGCATCAAAGTTCCTACAGAAGTAAATTTATTGAAATGACTTTCAAAGAGCTTTGATCTAGTGAGCATCTGCACCCCACTTTTTTTTTTTTTTTTTTTTACCTCAACTGCATTTTGGTGACACTTAGTGAGCCTGCAGGTCACTCCAGGTGCCAAGTCAGCCTTTTGCACTCTTGGACGACCAGTGCCCCAGGAAAAAGACAAATACTCACTATACCAGCAGTAGCACTATACGAGTACTAGAATACGTGTTTGAGTAGACTATTTGGCAAAGCACCTTTATTAGTCCTGTAGGCATAATTTGACTTGAAACCCTTTATAAGTACTTTCTTTTTAAAAATGAAGTGTTCTAGGGAGGATGCTCTCTATTTTCAATTCAGATGAATATTACAGAAACTATAGTCAGAAGTATGTTTTTGAATGTAGATAGATTTGCAGTCAGTTAATAAATACTATCACCTACCCACATGTATTTTTTTCCTGTAATTTTGGTACCTGAATTTGAGGTCAGTAAATGAAAAAATGCTTTCTTTTGGGGGCTTGCAAACGTGCACAATATGTTTTTAAAATTCTGCTAGCATGAGAAAGGAGCAATTCTTAAAACATATACCGTTTACTAAGAAATCTGTTAAGTGCTTAGGGGTGTTGAGCAGTTTTCTAAGCAGATTATTTAAACTGTGTGTGCAGTGAGAGGTACATACCTCCTCTGGACAATATGGAGTAGTTTAGCAATTTCCAAAATTTCTTAATTTATTTACATTTTAGCAGTGACGCTGTCTTTATAGAAAAGCTTGTATAGAATCTTGTGAAGTCCAAGAAGGAGAAGTAGAGATGCTGGAGTTGAAGTTAGGGAGGGACACAGAGATCCTTCCACTCAGCCACCCTCCATCATCCTAGAAGTCTTGTAGGCTCCTCCAGGGATCCTGGGTCCCTGAGAAATACAGTTTGGAAACTGTTATAGAGGAACAAGCACTAGGTAAGAATCTGAAAGCTTTGCTCTGAGTTTGTGACTTTAAACTGTTCGTTAACTCTCTCGGGTTCCCTGATCTGTACAGTGGAGATATAAAATATAGATGATCTCTAAGGCACCTCCTGGCTCTAAAATTCTGTGGTCTCCAATTCTGCCTGGTGACAAGCCATTGCTCATCTGTCCAGCCAATACCCAAGATTTTATCTAAGTTCGCAAGCAAGCCAGGCTATGCCAAAGGGGAAACAATTCTTGACTCTGCATTGTCTTTAACTCAGGAAGCATGTTCTATTTTTCATATTGTCTAAATTCATCTCTGGTCAAGAACCAAGAATTATTCCAACAGTACCTGGTTTATCTGGCATGGCTAAGGAATGTTCATGTTACAATTTGAAAACTCTGAATTCTGGTACATGAATATCAAATTGAACAGAAACCTGGCACATTGTAGGCATTCAATAAATAGTTGTCCCTTGTGACTATGCTAAAAAAACACTGAATTATGCACTTTCAAAGAGTGAAAGTTATGGTATGTGAGTTATATGTCAATTAAAAAAAAAAGTTGGAGGCTAGCCCAGTGGCACAGCGGTTAAATGTGCACGTTCCACTTCAGCGGCCCGGGGTTTGCCGGTTCGGATCCCAGGTGCGGACGTGGCACCACTTGTCAAGCCATGCTGTGCTAGGCGTCCCACATATAAAGTGGAGGAAGATGGGCACGAATGTTAGCTCAGGGCCAGTCTTCCTCAGCAAAAAGAAGGATTGGCAGCAGATGTTAGCTCAGGGCTAAGCTTCCTCAAAAAAAAAAAAAGTTGTTGAATGAATGAAATAGTTGTATTTTGAATATAGAAGTAAAGGAATTCATGTTATAGTTTTAAAATGCTGATTTCTGATGCTCAGAATAAAACAACCACCACCAAAAAAATAAAATAAAATAAAAACAAAGGAAATTTAAATCAAATACCTAATAGCACCATTAGTCGTCACGAGACATTAAAGACATTTGGGATACGTCCTTGAACTTTGAGGTTTGGGCACTCGTGTATGTAATAGAAATTTTCTTGCTGCTTTTTTGGAGGCAAAGTAGTAGCCACATTAGCTCTGCTCCTTCATGGCATTTAAAAATGTTTTTATTCTTTTAAGTATTACATTTACATTTAATGACATGAATTCATGCTGCTTAATATGTTTCATGTTATTTCTTTGGTTTAATTTCTTTTTTTTTTTTTTAATTTTATTTTTTCCTTTTTCTCCCTAAAGCCCCCCAGTACATAGTTGTATATTTCTCATTGTGGGTTCTTCTAGTTGTGGCATGTGGGACGCTGCCTCAGCGTGGTTTGACGAGCAGTGCCATGTCTGCGCCCAGGTTTGGAACCAACGAAACACTGGGCCGCCTGCAGCGGAGCGCGCGAACTTAACCACTCGGCCACGGGGCCAGCCCCGGGTTAATTTCTTAATGCAATGATAGCCGTGGGCTTTCTCATTAACTGTAAAAATGTACAATGTTTGCTCAAACTCACATGAATGTAGTATTTTAAGGTATTTCCTCCTTTCTGAGTAAATGAATATTTATTGGGAGGGGTAGTAGGAATCTTATAAGTTAGTTTAAAATGAAAACCCTTTATAGTTGGTTTATTTATTCTCTTCACTATATTATTAACAGGAGAGGGCAGTCATAGACTACTTTCAGGAATTCTATAGCTTCTATATATTTCAGAGGCAAAATTCTATAATTCTGCTTTAAAAACACTTCTTCAGTAGCCTGTACTACATGCTATTTAAAATCATTGCTGACGAATCGTTTATACCTCTGATGTACCCCTTAGAGCATGAAGGGTCCTTAGTCATTGTCTAAACTTCTCATTTTACAGGTAAGAAAATGAAAACCTAAAGGGCTTACATGATGTATCCAAAATTACCTAGCCACTTGATGGCAGAATCTGTTTAATTTTGTCCTTAGCACTACCCCCCACAATTCATTCCTCTGATATGTGTCTGTGAAATGGAAACTAGTTATAACTTCGTAGTGGATTCAGAAGAGATCTGAAGAAATTTAGGCTTGAATAAGGTCAGGTTTACCCCTTCAGAGTTACTTAATAACGCGAAAACAATTACAAATTATTTATCTACATTATTCACCAATAAATCTGATACCTTTTCCTGATCCTATTACCTAGTTTTAATTAACTATTTTTCTATTAATATGTTAATATTTATATACATCTGAATTCTTTACAAAGAGAATTTGAGACAACCCAGAAATACATAAGCATAAAACTCTTAGATGTGCCTTGTATGATAGTATTAAGTTTGGATTATCTATAAAGATAATTACTTAGAGCACATTATAGCAAGATCTATATGTCTGTCAAAATTATTCTTAGCAGTAACTTTGATAGGCTTTGAAAATTTCTGGCAAAAATTGCATTTGTTATTATTTAGACAGTTCTAAATAATATAACATACTTCCCATTCTGCGCTGCAATATGAGGAAACTAAAGATCAGAAGCATAGGAGAGACGTTTGGATTGACTGTTTCTCTTAGGGGAGAGATGAGCTCCCTCAACCTTGTTTTTCCCACCTAGGTTTATGCTGTCTCTGCCTCTGGGATATGAGTTGGAAAATTGTTCTTACTAGAAGTTTCAGCAACAACAGGTGCATTCAGTCAGTTTACCAATATATTTGTTATATGACCAGAATACCTCTGTCATAGTAATCATTTTTTCATAACATGCTTACTGACAGATCAAAGAATCACCAAATACACACACACGTACACACACACACCCCTACCTATAAAGATACAAATGAGAATCTTTAGTGGATGCTGCGCAATGACACCCAGATTCTAGCCCCTTAAGGACTGAGACACTTATGCCCACATCTGTCTAGTGTGTTGGCTGCTGACTGCTCATAGCTACATTCTTCTCTGGAAATTGAGCTTGAGGTAAAGAAGGTACCGCATTCAACTTTACATCACCTGTGTCGATGTTGGAATCCAAAGGCTTGGCACCCTTGCCTTGCTTCAGAGCTCCCATGGGTCACTGAGGCCTCTGTCCCAACTGCATCACAGTTCCACTTCTCCCTCTATCCAATCCTACTTCTCTTACCTGTCACACATCTTGTTCTGGAGAGTAACCCTCCACCCCCAACAAACTGCCAACCTGCAGATCTCAGAATCTCAGAGTGTCTCCTGGGACCCCAACCTGCAACAGTGTACACATAGTTGTATATGGAAATAGAGGGAGAGAAAGGAAGAAATTTGAAAGAGCTGATTAATTTTGGCTATCATGTGTAGCATAATCACAGAGAAAGGACAAGAAAACAAGGCTTAGATATCAAATTGAACTTCTGGCATGTTCCCATAGATCCTATTTTATCTGTATTTTGTTCACTTCCACTGTTTACCCCTAAACTTTAGACTACCTCATCCTTCCATCCTTCACTCTCTTTTCTCTATATGATTCCATAAACAATTTTTGCATTCAAGTTAGTCCTATGAAATTAATTAGCACTTCATACAAATGGATTCCTAAATATTTAGCTCCGTTTCTAACCTCTTTTCTGAGACCTAGATGAGAATTTCCAAAGGTGTTTTTGACCTCTCAACTTGAATTTTCTGCAGATACTTCAAATTCATTTTGTCCAAAACTAAACTCATAATGATTGTGAGTTTATGAGGGAACAAACCACTCCCAACAAAATCTCTATCTCTTTTTAATACAGTCACTGTATTCCTTTTTCTCCAAAATAAGTTACCTTAATCATAGTTTTTCTTCTTTCATATTATACTAACAATTGGCCACCAAGTCTTGAAAGTGCTAATCAGAAATGTGTCTAAAATCTGCTTTATTCAGGCCCTGACTTTCTTTTCCTTTTTTGCCCAAAAAGTCACCTACATAACCAATTTTATTTCTTTAACCATCTTCCCATTTTCTCTTCCAACCTGGTACCTCTTAATCAGTCTAACTCACCCTGTGTCACTTACCTATAGGCCGATAAAAGAAACGACTCAATGGTGTTTGCAGAAACCGTTCTGGGCCACACTTCCCTGTTTCTGTCCATTTCTTATTCATTCCCTGAGTCTTCTTCTGTCTCTTCTATTCCTAAACTTGGCATTTATATGTAAATTTTGGCTCTTAAATCTTGAATCTTGGCATTCTGAACTGGCTTTCTCTATTCTGGACCTCTGCCAGTAATGTAGTCACCATAGTCATTCTCACGCCCAATGGCCTACAGCCCAGGCAGCCTAACACCCAATCACTATGTGGGGACAATGGACGTTTTGCTGCTAACTGTTCATTCTAGGAACATACTTTTCTTAAAGATATATGCAAAAATACACTTCAAATCAGCAATTTTTTCAACAAATTTTTTTGAGCATGTACTATATGCTAGATGTTGTTCTGGCTACTAATGATACAACTGTCGACAAAAATCCTTACATTCTAATGGGATAAGTGCATCTGTTGAAGCCCAGAGATAAGGGAAGGGAAGGCTGACTACAATATTTATCCTTACTTACCTGTTAGAACTAGCTTGTTAAAGAGAGAAACTGCTCGTCCTGCAGGTACCAGCATCTCCTCCCACAGCTGTTTAAGGGATCTGCAAGCCGTCATTGCTTTATCTCCTCAAACATGTCTTGGGGCACTAAGAAAAACTGCCTTTCTTGCTTAAGCAACTACAAATCCATATGGAAGCCCAAGACTTCTAATTAGCGTGCTTAATAGGGTGATATTTTACAATATTATAGTGATACAACTTAGTGCTTCTCTGCAGCCTTCCTTGCCCTGGGTTTAAGGCTTATTACACAAAGGAGCCAGAGGCTATTACACAAAAGAAGCTACACCAGAAAGGACTTTGATGAGCTTTAGACTCCACAGCTGGCTTTCCGGACCTCTCTAGGAAGATAATTGTCTTGCAAACCTGGAGAGTGAAAAGGTTTTCCCAAACTCCTTTTACTTGCATTTAACATATCAAAAGTGAGGCCTGATAGCTTATGGGCTTTCAAAGCACTGCTAACCACAATAGGAAACATTGTGCTATGACCCAGTTCACATGTATATATAATATTCAGTGTATATATTTTATAGTTGAAATAAACACAAAAAACTTCCTCTTGTTACTTGCAATACATTTTGATATACTCTATCCATTACAATATCATTTCTTTTTAATACACTATTCACAACACACTAAACTGTGATCTATGTTTAAAAAAAATTTCTAGCCTAGGGTTTTCAAAAGGGAGGAGGACAATGAGACAGAAAAAGGCGAGAGGTTAAGTCGGCTTCTGAAGGGGGCAGGCGGGGGTTGGGAGCAGTGCTTAGGGAGAGGATCTGAAGGACCAGTGTTCAAATTTTTCGTGTTGAGTAGAATTGACCAGAGGGGAGATGTCTTTTATTGGAGAATGGAATTGTATTAATGTAGGTTATAAAAAGCAGACTGTATGAAGTCACTGAATTTAGGGGAATGTATAAGGTCACCAAGACATTGTGAGAAGTAGATAAAGATGAGTCAGCTGCAGAATGTTTACGTTCTTATGCCGATAAGCATAGGATGAGCTAAAACCACAGTGGCATTTGACCAAAGGACAGGCTATAACTGACATTACACTGTGTAGTTCCCACTCTTGATGGCTTGAGTGATGGAATCCCTCCCTATGATAATGGTATTTTAATAAGAAAATGAAGTAATATTTAAACAGTGGTAGAGCAACCTGGTGGTCTAGTTAGTGTCACCTTGAGGAAAAACTGGGGAGCAATTAGGGGGAAGGAAGTTGTGCAAGAAAGATGAGAACATAGAAATGATAAACTTGGGTTAGGCATAAAAACGTACAGACTTGCAGACTTGGAAGATACTTGCGTGCCTTAGACCTGTTACAGCTAACTGACAAAGTTGTGTTCACTGTAGATAGTAGAAGTTTGTGTCTCCACATCGCCTTATCAGTTTGTCCCATCCTACACCTTTGAGGCAACAAGTAGATTAGGCTGAAGTTTTCCTAGGTTGGATTAAATGTAGATTTTTTTCCTTCCTTGCTTCGCAAAAAGGTAGGGGCTCACAAGGAAGATCAGGTAGGTTATAGGAAATGAAAAGACCTCGTTGTTGTTATACATGTGAGAATAGTGAGTAACCCTATCCATATGATCTTTGCTCAAATGTCATCTTTCAGCAGGCCTTTCCTGTCGACTCTGCTTATACCCCAACCACTCCTTATTCTCCTATTCTGCTTTAATTTTCTATATAGCACTTATTACAAATGAACAATTATGTGTATATGCATGTGTCTATGAATGGTATAATGAATCCCCATGTTCCCATCACCAAGCTTCAATAATTATCAATATTTTACCAATCTTATTTAATCTATACCCCCATTTCTTTTTTTATGGTGTATTTTAAAGCAAATCTAAGACATTATAACATTTCTTCCATATTGTATGTTTTTCTTATTTTGTTTAATGTCTGTCTTACCTTACTAGAATGTGAGCTAGATGAGGGCAGTGATTTCCATCTGCTGTACTCTCAGAAAGATTCCTAGCACCCAAAAAGGTCGCTGGCACATGATAAGTGCTCAATAAATATTTTTTAAATGCATGAGTATGGAATCTAAAAAAGTGACATGTTTAGTCTCTTGCTAACTGTGCATAGAAAATTGGTTAATTTTATTTAGATAACTTGGCAGTCCCGATTGGGGAATCAGGTGGGGGTTTCTGGCCATCTTCTAGATTATGTCTGAAGTGTCCAACCTACCCTAACAAAACAGTTTAGAACTTCTGTTTTGGAGAGTGTAGATGTAGAATTTAGGTTCTTCTAGCAGCAACTAGACTGAAACTAGCCCACACTTATGGCTTAAATCAAGAGGTCCTCAAGAGAGCCCTGACTGGGAAGCTGGCCCAGACTGTGACTCCACTAGTTGGCCAAAATTGGCCATAACTGAGACAATTAGGCAGAAACAACAGTGGAAATTATGCCTTTTAGTGTTTGGCAGGGAGCCAGACAGAGCCCCAGTCAGGTCCTGAGCTAAACAAAAACACCCCTGCCCCATGATTCAAATGAGGAAATACAAACATGTGTCTTAGTTGTGCCCTCGTACCCATGTTGCTCTAAGAAATTTCATGTACTCCCTCTTCCAACACAATGCCCTACACTGTAACACCACCCAGTTACCTAGTTCTTTGGGATCAGGAAATCTGGAAGACTTTCTTCATTCATCCCAACTCCCAGCCCCTCTGAAAAACTATTACTCTAGATTTCATAAAATACTTGCACCTTTCCAAAGATTATATCACAATCTTGGTAGATGCACGTACCAAAATGGCAGACTTCATTCTCTTTACTGAATCTCCAATTCCCTTAGTCATCGTCATATGATTTATGAAGAAAAATTGCCTAGGGGCTGACCCTGTGGCAGAGTGGTTAAGTTCGCATGCTCCACTTCAGTGGCCCATGGTTTCACCAGTTCGGATCGTGGGTGCGGACATGGCACCACTCATCAGGCCATGCTGAGGCAGCGTCCCACATTGCACAACCAGAAGCACTTACAGCCAGAATATACAACTATGTGCTGGGGGCGCCCTGGGGAGAAGAAGAAGAAGAAGAAAAACAAGAAGAAAAAAAAGAGAAGATTGGCAACAGATATCAGCTCAGGTTCCAATCTTTAAAAAAAAGAAAAGAAAAAAAGAAAAATTGCCCAGTACAGATATCCTACCATTGAGCCCTTTCCCCCTCTTGCTTCCAGCAATCACTGCTCAGAGTTCTCCATCTACTTATCCACTTGTCCGTCACCCACCGGCTTAGATCAATTGTTGCACCAACCATGTTCTAGAAGACCATTTCCACTGCTACATACTATACAGGCTCAAGGCATAATCCATTACAGTGGAATTTTCAAAGAGTGTATTGTTGTACCCTTGGAACTAATCACAACGTTCATTGCCATGGCAGCTTCCATCCCTACTTCCCTATTTCTTCCTCTTCTAAGAACAAGCCTCTGATTGATACCTGGAAGAGCTGCTCAAGAAAACCTACAGGATCTCCTCTGTTCTTGGACATTAGGTGTTTTAGTTTAGCCAGTATATTCTTTTTTCTATGGTAAAGGCCTCAGCTTTTTTTAGGGCATTGCCTCTCTTCCATTGTCAATCCATATTGTGAAGTTGGGACAGATCCCACCAGCTTTGATCCAGGAGTGGTTACATGATCCAGTCAGAGAACCACATTAACCTAGCCACAGTGCTTGGATCATGGATCACTATACAATAGAAGATAGGAATATCAAAGGCACAAAATTCATTTCTGAGCTATATGTTGGAATTGTTGGGGACAGAAAATGTCTCTTTACAACAGATTTAAACTTAACAATAAAAATCTTGAGCTGCTGGTAGCAATTTTGCTCCCATGTATGGAGAGCCTGTCTAAGAAAAGCCTATCTGAAACTGAAGTTAATGCAGAGGAATATAGAATCAAGATATGGCTAGATAATATTAATTGAGCAATTTACTATGTGTTAGTTAACTACATAGTTAATCATTGAGTCCTACAATAACCGTTAGAGGCAGGGTTGACATTTATTGTCCCCCGTATAGAGATGAGGTAAATGAGGCTAAATGTCTTGCCCAAAGTTTCACAGCTAATGGTAAAGCTAAGATTTGAACCTAGGCAGTCTGGATCTAGAACCTGTGTTCATTACCACTATGTTACACTGCCTCAATGTATGCTTTCACTAATATATACACAGACTTCAGAGAGAGAGAAAGAGAGAGACTGAGACCCAAGTATTTGTCTTTGATTCCCTAGATCTAGTCACGCCTGAAATCATGAGCCTCTTGATGTTTTTCAATTAAACAAGCAAAGAAATTTCTCTCTCCTTCCTGTCTTTTTTTCAGAAGCCAATTTGACTCTTAAAACAGGAAAAACAGAATAATATACTCTCTAATATGTGGTGAACAATATAAAGTTTATAGAAACCTATATAGCAAACATCAAGGCAGACAGACCACATGGGAAACACTGGATGGCTCTCCCTACATTATAGGCATTTGCATTTGCACCTGTTTGAGGACAAATCATAAAGTTCTTCAAGATAATTCATTGAATTAGTATTATTCATTCATTGAATCCAGTATTCCCCTCTATGTTTACCCCTGCACATTTATGCTATCTTTTGTTCCTTCATGCCAAGCCTGGCTGACATACACACTGCTCTTCATCTACAGCTACAGCCTACAGCTTCAGGTCGGAAAACAGAGTACATAGTGAAAGCAGTGCCCTGGTGACCAGGTATGCTGCAACCCAACCTCTCATATCAAGGTTGCCCCTAAATGCATGCCAGCTTCTCCTTAGGTCATTCCAAAGAAACTTGGATGGGGTCCTGTTTGGAAGGGGAGACCTGAGTAAGATATAGTGTCCATCTCAATTCTATAACCTTAAGTCATCCCTACACACCCACATGCCATGAACCCAAAGGTGCGTGACCTGCCTCTACTCACTTGTTCCCTTTCTGTGCTTGCTTTGATCCTGTCCTTAATTGATTCCTGATTGTTGGAGACACCTCTTATTTATCATTCCACTTCTATAGGAAAATATTTCTTAACTAGTTTTACAAAAAGCAATAACCATAAAGGAAAATATTGGCAAATATTGACATAGTGGACAATATTAAAATTAGGAACTTCTGTTCATTGAAAGGTACCATTGAGAGAGTGAAAAGGTAATGCGTATAACAAAGAAACTCTGCAAATTAATAAGATAGATAACAGTAGAAAAATGGATAAGAAACTTGAATAGATACATCATAAAACATGGTACACAAATGATCATGGTACACAAACGATAAATATATGAAAAGGTACTCAACATCATTAGTCAACACTGAAACGAAAGTTAAACTACAATAAGTTAACATTACCCAGTGATCAGGGCAGTTAAGTTAAAAATATCAATACTAAAAGTTGATGTGTATTGGATACTAAGTGTTGATGTTGATCTGCAACTCTCATATACATTTGGTAGGAGCGTAATTGATACAACAACTTTGGAAAAATGATATTATCTACTAAAATTACACATATACACACTCAGTGAACAGCAATTTCAGTCTAAGGTATACACCCAACAGAAACACACACACATGAACATCAAAACCGCACTGGAAATTCATAATAGTATTATTTATTATGGCTACAAACTGGAAGCAACCCAGATAGATACAGAATGGATAAATAAAAAGGAAATATGGTAAAAACGTACAGTGGAACACCATTCATCCTTAAATAAAGAAGGAAATTTTGCAATTATGTGACAACATGGATGGACCTTGGGGATATTATACTAAGTGAAATAAACCAGATACAGAAAGACAAATATTACATGATTCCACTTATGTGAGGTATCTAAAATAGTTAAATTCATAAAGTGAAAGATTGGAATGGTGGTTACCAGAGGCTAGGTAGAGCAGGAAATGGGGAATTATTAATCAACCAGCATAATGTTTCAGATAAGTAAGATGAATAAGCTCTAGAGATCTGCTGTACAACATTGTACCTATAGTCAACTATAATGTATCGTACAATTAAAATTTGTTAAGAGGATAGCTCTTGTGTTAAGTATTATTACCAGAATAAAATGATAATTAAATAATGAATAAATAAAATGTGGCATATTCATAAATTAGAGTACCATTCAGCAGTGAAAGTGAACATATTCTATAGCTACAGACACAATATGGATGAATCTCAAGAATATAATATTGACTGAAAGAAACCAGACATCAAATAATATAGCAGCGTGATTCTATTAATATAAACATCAGAAACTAAACTGTAGAAGTTAGAATAGTTGTTACCTCTGAGGAAGAGAGAGCAGATAGTTGCATCTTGCTCCAGAACACCTCTGGTAACATACCTACTATCATGGCTAACTGCTTAGTGGGTAATTCCACCCTCTACCCCAAGTCCTGCTCTACACCACTGGTCGGTTCTCTACTCTGTCTACCTGATCCACCAGTGGAAGTGGTGGTGGAACTATGCTCCAACTGTAGTTGACAACTCAAATTTCCCGAATGCCCCATGTATATGAATATCTATTTGTTCATACTGTTCCTTCTGCCTGTCACAGAATTCCCCCTTCTCTACCAACTGAGAAACTAATACTCTTGATTCAAAACATAGATGGCACTGCCTGAGGCCAGAGAAAGTGGCAGAAAGTTTTTATAGTCTTTGGCCCTTGACTTGCTACTTTCAAGCTATTTGCACTTGGTCCTACTTAACTGTTTAGCTTCAGTTTCTCATTTGTGAAATGAGAATAATGATATCTAGCTCGTAGGCTGTTTGAGGGAAATCTATAAGATAATATAAGAACTCATGAAGTATTATTTTTCTTTGTTTTTTTTCTTACAGTATTACTTGTTTTCTGCTATGTGCTCCTCTAGCATCTATGTGAAATAATTTTGGAGCTATTCATTAAAAAAATTGTCTAGTATAGATATACTTGGTTCTAGGAGTCAGGATTACAAAAATGAGTTAGATATGATTGACAGACAAAGGAATTGCTGCTTTGGCCAACAATTGCAAGTTATTGAATAAGAAAATGATCTAATGGAATAATTTTGGGAAAAATAATAAAAGGCTCTTATGTACAGAAGAGACTGGAGATTTTAGGGGAAGAGAGCAATTCGCATCTATGGTATTCATGCAGATCTGAAGGTATCGGTACCTTGCCCACGAGGATGTGTCAATGGAAAGAGGAAAAAAGAAATAATACATGAGACACCAAGAAGGAAGAAGCATTAGAAGCTTTTTTTCTAATAGATGTTGTATGTAAAGAATCATACAAGGGGAAGCTATTTTGATGCCACACAGTTAGAAATAGTATTTGTTTATTCTGAAAACAAAAACCCAATATTTTATCAATATAACCGTATGTGCTTCCAATTGGGTTGGATTAAAAGATTTTCAAACCTTCAAAAAAGAAAACAAACCCTCACACTATAACAAAATAAAATTCATCAAATGGATTTCTAGATAATAAGATTAAATATAAGTTTTATGAAACATCCTGATTGTAATTTTTAAAACATTATGAGAATTCTGTCACTGTTCTGTCAGAATAGGAAAATCTATCTTGGAAGAAAGGGAGAAAATATGCTGGAAAACATCAAATGTCAATTGTTACTACGAAGCAGGAAGGCTACAAATGTTTCAATTATTGGAGACCTATTTTGATGTTCCACCACTTGGCAAGGAATTACTGACTGTAGTGGGACATGAATCTGGAAAATACACACAGCTTGAAATTTGTTGCTATTGTTACGAGCTGTTTAAATGTCAAAGCTTTACTTAGGCATTTGAATAAAACATCTAATATGCAATTTTCTTAATGTATCCTTCATTGCATACTAACTACTGTAATATAAACTTTTACTTTAGCAATGGCATATAAGGTATAAAGACACAATAGAAGTGAACCGATGAGTCCCTTAAGGTGAAATATGAACTGCTTGGAAAAAGAAAAATAGAACATATTCACAGAATGCCCTAAGGTAGTCTAGTGGGATTTACCCCAAAATAATATCTCATCAAGCAGATCACATAATGATGCTGCTGATGTTATTAAGCACTGAACTAAGATTCCTAGAGACTAAATGTTTGTGACATAAAAAATAAATTATGTATTTACAATAATGGATATATAAAAAGTCAGTACTGAAAAAATTCTTTTAGAAGAATCATGGCTTGCCAAAGATCAAAATTGATTTTAGAGTTTTCATCAGTGGCAGATATGTGAGAGCTTGTTTTGAAGTAACAGAGTAATCATAATGGGGGAGATACATTCAGGACAAAGAAAAAACTTCTAAGGTAAAGTCATGGAACATCACAATAACTATGAACAAATGTCCTAAGGATTGAATTCCTGGATATTGCTCATCTGCAAGGAGAGTATTGGAGCTTATTTTTATGCTTACACAAATGTTGGAGTATAACTTCATCCAGAACAATATTAGCACCTTGAACATTTGGTATACATAAGCGCATATAATTTGCTTATGAATTTCCATTGACACTTGGGAGTAACCTGAAAACAAGCACCATTCCTGAACAGTTAAGATATCATATTTGGGGAAGGTACACCCAAACCCAGTCTGGGAATGGTGGAAGGATGTGGGAAATGAGGCAAGAAGTTAGTAACCCTAACTAACCCTAGAAGAGAGTTCATGAAGAATTATTAACAAACTTGGGGGTCTATAAATGCAGAACATAGGTTGAACTAGATGATTTCTTATTTCACTCAACTCTAGAATTCTATGATTTTAAGAGTCAGAGAAAAGATATGCATCTTTCCTTGTAGTGAAAACTCTGATTCTTTGTATCAGTTAAGTTATAATACTAGCTGCGCCAACAGGTAAACACCAAATTTTAGTGGCTTAACATATTGTTTATTTCTCCCTCTTTCAACAGACCCATGTAGATTGCCCTGGATGGGAGGCCTTCCAAGTATATTTTCAGAGACCCAGGGTCTGCCTTGTTCTAGGTCGTCCAAGACCTCTCCTTTGCTACCTCTCTAGGAAGCAGATTGAAGACCTTACGTAGGAAGTTTTTGTGGGTCAGGCTGAAAGAGGCTCATGTCCTTCATGCCCATATCCCATTGGCTAGAATTCAGTCTTATCACACGTTGAATTGCAGCAGATGCTGGGCAATACTGTCTGTCTGTGTGCTCTGGAAGAGATATGGGTTTGTGGGCATCTGGACAGTAACTGCCAAACTTTTTGAGACAGTCAACAATTTTAGAGAATATTGAGTTAGGACCACAGTTAAGTAGGAAAATTTTATTTAAAATAGCTGTAGCAAATTTCTCTCGGTCTCTACTGTTGACGCCTCTCAAATAACGCATTTTATTTCTCCTTCAAAACCACTGGCTGGTAATAAGATTAGAGGATTTTTCCTAGAACAAGTTCACACAATCCATCTGGTGGACAATGGAGAGGAGAACCTGTATATAAAGGTCTTAAGATGTCAACAGAAAATGCCTTTTCCTTTTGCCTACTGCATTCTCATATGCTCACTTTATTTTGCTTTGTCTCATCCAAGATGCAGAACTCAGTTCTTTCATATAAAAATGAACTCGCACTAAATATTAGTAAGAAATAGGGGCTTTATTTGAGCTATTGTAGGGGACAAGGATGAACAGTTTGCAAGCCACAACTCATATTCTTTTTTTTTTTTGAGGAAGATTAGCCCTGAGCTAACATCTGCCACCAATCCTCCCATTTTTTTGCTGAGGAAGACTGACTGTGAGCTAACATCCATGCCCATCCTCCTCTACTTTATATGTAGGACACCTGCCACAGCATGGCTTAACAAGCAGTGAGTAGGTCTGCACCCAGGATCTGAACCGGCAAACACCAGGCTGCCGAAGCAAGGGTGCGAACTTAACCGCTGTGCCACTGGGCTAGCTCCTCACAGCTCATATTCTTATAAGACACCACTGATTTCCTAATTCTTTCTCAGATATCATGCCAGAGGGGTTTTCTCTCTCTGGCCCTTCTCTCATATATATAGCCATCATCTTTGCTCACTTCCCTTTTCCCCTCTCAAATATTCCCTAGAAACTCAAATTCCTCCGCTTCTGTTATGAAGAATTACTTTTCCCTTCCTCTTGAGTTTTCACACCAGCTAATAATATCCAGACTTTCAGGACCTCAGCTCTTAAGCTCAGCTTCAAGAAAAGTATCTTCCCAATAAAAATAGCTCTCTCTTGATAAAAGGAATTGTCACATTAGATCCTAAGATAATAGAAATTTTTCCATCTTTACACTGTCTGTATTTTCTAAAAACTGAACTTGAGCTGAGTATGTTTTGGTGTACCAAGGAGGACCAGAGGGTTATAACATCTGGGGCTGAGCATGGCCTTGAATGAAAGATAAACTGTAGATCAGCATTAACCTGTCCAGCACCACTTAGAATTGCAGCTTGGCTCTGGGACAGTTAACATACAGGGATGCCCTTCAAAGATGTTAAGGGGTCAAAAGTGGTATTAACAGTCTCTTGGGTTTCTAAGTTTGTATTTTGGATGAACACTTGTGTTTTGGCCTGAGATGAGTGACCTGAGGGAAACGAGAGGCAACATAACGTAAACACTGGGCCTCCATTCAGTCCTTGTTACAGGAATCCTCGTTGCATGTGGTGCCATATTGGGTGCCCTTGATTTCTTTCAATCCTACTAGGTATAAAAGTTAACTGCTTGTTGGCAGGGAGTAACATTCATGAAGTTGGAGGATGACCCAGGGTAGGGCTATCTCCTAGACACCTTGGTAATTAATCTTTTTAGACACAGCATCAGCTTCCAAAAACATGAAATTTGATATCCAAACACTGGAAGAACAGAGTTCATGAATGTTTATACCTGAGCATGAACTCTGCTGAAAGCTTTGGCTTGTTTGTGTGGGCATGATAATCCAGTCCCTAGAGTGTCCTATGACCCACAGACGAAGGTGGAAACTTGCAGGCATAATCCCTGTTTCCTTATTGCACGTACATATCTGAGAGTAGCTGGACTTTCCTGAGGATTTTTAAATCCAGGTCATGGTGGATTCCCAAACATTAGAAATCACATCTTTTAGGATCTGGGATAATGAGCCCAGACTAGACATGCCTAAGTGGCACTCCAAAGTAGAAACCATTGAGAACGTGTCACGGGAAGTCTTTATTGTGGGTCATCGCACACCTAGCCTGTCACATAGAAAATACTATAGCATGTGAACTAATGTAGTAGACAAAGCTAGCTTGCCGTATTAGACATTCTTATCCCCTTCCTAACAGGTAGAACACTTCTCTTTAGCTTCCTTGCTGTTGAGTAGAGCTGTGCCACTAGATTTGATGAATGAAATGTGAGCAGAAGTGATGCATATCACTTTCAGGCAGAGGTAGTGAAAAGCCCATTCAGAGTTCTTCATCTTTCCTTCCCTACTGGTCATGGAGGAGGCCTCAAGTTGAGAGGAAAGAGCCATCACATCGAATTAACCTGGATCACTGGAAAGTCTGTGAAACACAGCTGCCCTTGAACAACTCCTGAACTTGCTGAACTTTGCATAAAGGAAGAAATTGACTTTCATCTGAGATTTTTCTTTTTTCCTTTCCTTTCTTCTTTTTCTCTAGAAGCATAGCTTAGACTCTCCTGACTAATACAGCTGTTATCATTGTTATCGTTATTTCTAGAGATGCTATTATTTAACAAGTGCTGAATTTAATTGTTGTGGAATGCTGCTTTACAATAAGGAATTTATAATTTGGAGTAATCGTTGATTTTTCTTTTTTTTTATATCCACATTCAGTCTATTACTAATTCTTTTAGAATCCACCTTCAAAAGCTATCCCAGGGGGCTGGCCCCATGGCCGAGTGGTTAAGTTCACATGCTCTGCTGCAGGTGGGCCAGTGTTTCGTTGGTGCGAATCCTGGGCGCGGACATGGCACTGCTCCTCAAACCATGCTGAGGCAGCATCTCACATGCCACAACTAGAAGGACCCACAACGAAGAATATACAGCTATGTACTGGGGGGCTTTGGGGAGAAAAAGGAAACAAAATAAAATCTTTAAAAAAAAAAGCTATCCCAAATCCAAAAGCTTTTCACTATTTTTAAACCGTCTTAATCTTTTATCTGGATTACTATGATAGCCTCTTAACTCATCCTCTGCATCCCTAACATTCCCCCACCCCTCACCCCCACCCCGTCTATGCTCAACACAGCAGCTAGGGATCCTTCTAGAGGGTGAGTCAGATCAGGCCGCTTCTCATTTCCAAACTTCCAAAAGCTTCCCATTTCGCTTAACATAAAAGTCGAAGTCTTTACAAATGTCTACAAGCCCTGCCAATATCTTTTTTAGTGAGGCCTTTCTTGACCATCCTATTTAAAATTTCAGACCGCCTTCTGTGTTTCCCCCACATCCCCCAACTCTCTATCTCCCTTCCCTCCTTTATTTTTTTCCGTAGCCCTTGTTGAAAGCTTAATCATTAATTGCATATTAATTTGATTATTTTCTGTCTCCTTCTGCTATAATATAAACTCCATAAGGGTTATTTTCTTTACTGCTCTATCTCCAGCATCTAGAACGGTGCCTGGCATATTTAGCAGTCAGTAAATAGTTTTTAAATGAAGAAATAAAGATTTCCATCCAGTTAGAGCAAAGTAGTTCATTCTCATATTCATTATATATGAAGAGGGACATGTAATTATTTAAAAAGTGGATGTCCTTGGTTGTTTAAAAAAAATAGGGAATTTAAAAACATGTGCCATTAAGAGTGCAAATTAAGTTTTATAATTATCATTGTAGAATCTCATAATGTGTTTTATATCCTTTTGGGATCTCCAAGTAGAGAGAGGAGTTTTATTATAATTTTTTGAGGCATAATTTGTCACATAAAACTGCTCTAATGAGAAAAGTTATAGAATTTTATTTAAAGCTTTAATCAGTCATTCTGCTGAAATGTTAAATATATCACTGTTCCTGGCAATATAAATTAAAAGAGAGAAAGAAGATGTTTTTTAATGTGACACAGGTGAATTATGACAAGAGTTTACTTGGACTTCTTTTTTTTTTCCTGTTTACATTTAATTAAGTATAAATGGAATTCAAAATTTCCCTTAGGCATAAAATTTTTCCCTTAGTCACTTGTTATTGTGATTGAAAAGTTTTCCCGCTATGTCTGATATAAGAAAGTGAATCTATGAAAAAACCAAGCTTATACATATTAAATGAATAAAAGTTATTTGATAGCATTAATGTAAAAATTCTTAATTTTGTGGGGCCGGCCCAGGGTGCAGTAGTTAAGTTCGCACTTTCCACTTTGGTGTCCCAGGGTTCACCGGTTCAAATCCTGGGTGCGGACATGGCACTGATTGTCAGGGCCATGCTGTGGCAGGCGTCCCACATATAAAGGAGGAGGATGGGCATGGGTGTTAGCTCAGGGCCAGTCTTCCTCAGCAAAGAGAGGAGAATTGGCAGCAGATGCTAGCTCAGGGCTATCTTCCTCAAAAAAAAATTATTGTCATGTAATAAAACATCTCAATAATATTACACAATAAGTTTTATATCAAATCCTAAATACTGACTACTGAATCTAATATTGCTCCTTCTCATCTCTTGACTTTTAAAATGTGTTGGGGCATTAAAAAGAGATGAATCGGTAACCACTTTTTTAGCTACACAATTTTCCTAGTAAAAGTAGAGTCTGTTGAAAGTTAGTTGCAGATTAGCATATTCATTATGCATTTTACGAAAACTTACAATTAAACAATATAATTTAGGGTAGAAAGAAAGAAAGGAACCTGAGGCCTGCATCCCTGGTAAAACCTTGATGAACTCCAATACTGGTGTGAATTTGTGCTAGAAATCATGTTTCAGTTTATATTAAATAACTTTATTTTCACTAATTCCTACAGAATATCACTAAAATTAGGGTTTGACTGGCCCTGAGCTAACATCCGTGCCCACGTTGAGGCGGCGTCACACATCCCACAGCTAGAGGGACATGCAACTAAGATATACAACCGTGTACAGGGGGGTTTGGGGAGATAAAGCAGAAAAAAAAAAAAGAAGATTGGCAACAGTTGTTAGCCCAGGTGCCAATCTTTAAAAAAAAAAAAAGAAAGCTTACAGCTCATCTGGGAGAGCAGAATATTAGGAGGCACCAAAAAGGAGCCTCAGTGTCAGATTCATCAAACCCAAAGTGTGGGCATCAGCCAGCAGGAGTGAGGAGTCACATAAATGTCCATTAAGAGAGCTACCACGGTGACTGAGTTTAGGAAATACTGTTGAGGTTTTACATACCACCCCATTCCCATACTTAATACTTCTGAATATCTGAAACCCGGGGCAACTAATCTTTGCAGAGGTATATTGGCATATTTAATTAATATTAAATAAAATTGTTCTGGCTCTTGGTAGATGAAGGTCGATACTCTGATTCCCAATTTTGTATTTTGCTTAGGCAATTTTGCTTTCCTTTTGCTCTGTGTCTACACCTTTACACTTTGGAAATGTCCATCTGTCCCCCTTGGTTGCTTTGTCATAAGCCCACATACTAATGTGGTCTCTTGATGGGCTTATAGATGGTAAGAGGTTGGGAAGGACTACCACAAGCAAAGTGTATCGCAAGGAAAAAAAAAGGTTTTTCTTCAACACCAAGAACAGAAAGCTCAAATAATCTTCTTTTTGATTTCTTTCCCCATGTGACCTTTAGAAGAGGTAAGGTTTAGGAATGGAAGAGAAGATAGAAAAGGAGAAACCACCTTCCCAATTAGGAAGAGCCCTGGGGCCATCTGCCATTTGTCAATAAAGGAAGCTAGTTTTTTAGAGAAAAACTGAGTGAGGGAAAAGCCAGATGTAACACCATATATATTTATGAGACTTTATTTTATTTTTTTTATTTTTTAAAGATTTTACCTTTTTCCTTTTTCTCCCTAAAGCCCCCCGGTACAAAGTTGTATATTCTTCATTGTGGGTCCTTCTAGTTGTGGCATGTGGGACGCCGCCTCAGTGTGGCTTGATGAGCAGTGCCATGTCAGCGCCCAGGATTTGAACCAACGAAACACTGGGCCGCCTGCAGCGGAGCGCGCGAACTTAACCACTCGGCCACGGGCCAGCCCTCGTGAGACTTTAAATGGTGCTTCTTAAAGAAAGAGTCAGAAGTGTGCCTTTGGGACAGGTATGGGGATGGAAGCCGTCGCCCGGGATCCCATGCCAGTTGCCTCAGGCTTGACATAAACCGAAAAAAGTTGAGAAACTACTCCTTTATGTTTTCACTTGTTGCACTGAAAACTCCAGACTCCAGCATTGTTACCTGCTTTTGTTTTTTTTTTTGAGGAAGATTAGCCTTGAGCTAACATCTTCTGCCAGTCCTCCTCTTTGTCTTTCTTTCTTTTTTTTTTTTGCTGAGGAAGACTGGCCCTGAGCTAATATCCATGCCCATCTTCCTCTACTTTATATGTGGGATGCCTGCCACAGCATGGCTTAACAAGCAGTGTGTAGGTCCACACCTGGGATCCAAACTGGTGAACCTTGGGCCACCGAAGCACAACATGCGAACTCAACGGCTGTGCCACTGGGCCAGCCCCTCTACTTTTGTTTTTATCAGTACTTGTCCTCCTTTGGAGATGAAGTGAAGGAAGAAATACCTTGCATTCTCTCAGGTATACAACCAATAGTAGCCAGTATTTTGTCCTCCTCTTGTTAACCCACATGGTCTAAACACATGGGATGTTGCTGTTCCCTTCAAGGGAGATGGCAGAGTCTCGGAAATGCCTTAACTGCACAGAATCCTCACCACAGCTCCCGGTATCCTCCAGAGATGGGCCATTCAGTCTCCTCAAGGCCTTAAGTTTCCCCCAGAAACATCAGAAATAAGAATGGACAATACTCTGGGATGATACGTGAGAACTCTGGAAACCACACATGTAGCTGGGAGTGGGAGCTATAGCCCCTTAGGGTAATCTGACCCGAAGTCATTTTTTATATTTGGCTAGCACTTTTAATAAGTATATACTGAATTTAAATGTATTTTTAAATTAGGCTAGATATGCCTATTCTAATCTGCAAAAGGCAACTTCTTTCAGATTCTATTATTTCTTTTTATAATTTTTTTTTTACAGATTTTTCCTTCTTCTCCCCAAAGCCCCCCCAGTACATAGCTGTATATTCTAGTCGTAGGTCCCTCTAGTTGTGGCGTGTGGGACGCTGCCTCAGTAGGGCCTGATGAGCGGTGCACCCAGGATCTGAACTGGCGAAAGCTGGGCCACTGAAGCAGAACGCACGAACTGAACCACTTGGCCCTGGGGCCGGCCCCAGATTCTATTATTTCTTATTTTATTTCCCTCTCTCCTCATCTCCCAATATACCTTATATGTATACAAACAGTTCCTTTTTTACGATGGTTCGACTTACGATTTTTCAACCATACGATGGGGTTCAAGTGATACGCATTCAGGACCAGGCCCCAGGGCCGAGTGGCTAAGTTCGCGTGCTCTGCTTTGGGGGCCCAGGGTTTCACGGTTCGGATCCTGGGCTCAGCTATGGCTTGTCAGGCCACATTGAGGCGATGTCCCACATGCCACAACTAGAAGGACCCACAACTAAAATATACAACTATGTATTAGGGGGATTTGGGGAGAAAAAGCAGAAAAAAAAAAAAAGAAGATTGGCAACAGTTGTTAGCTCAGGTCCCAATCTTAAAAAAAAAAAAAGTGATGCGCATTCAGTAGAGACCATGCTTCAATTTTTGACTTTTGATCTTTTCCCAGGCTAGCAATATGCCGAACGACACTCTAGTGATGCTGGGCAGTGGCAGCGAGCCGCAGCTCCCGGTCAGCCACATGATCAAAAGGGTGAACAACTGACACCCTTACAACATTTTGAACCCACACAATTATTCCGTTTTGCACTTCCAGTACAGTATTCAATAAACTACATGAGCTAGTCAACACTTTATTATAAAACAGGCTTTGTGTTTGATGATTTTACCCAACTGGAGGCTAATGTAAGTATTCTGAGCATGTTTAAGGTAGGCCAGACTAAGCAGGATGTTTGGTAGGTTAGATGTATTAAATGCATTTTCGACTTACGATATTTTCAATTTACGATGAGTTTATTGGTACGCAACACCATCATAAGTCGAGTAAGATCAGTATTTGTGCAACTTCCCCACCCTCTACAAGCACTTGGACTTGCTGCTTCCTGTTGCCATCTGCAATAGGCAAAACAGTCTCCTTCCATTCCTCTCCTTATTTTAAAGTATGTTCAATTATATATTGCCCAGCAAATGTCACCCGTTGAAATACAGTCAGAATACCTAACATTCATATGGCTCTTATGTGCCAGACACAATTTGATGTTTTCTGCATATATCAGGTCACTCAACCTTCACAACAAACTTATGGGTAGGTACAATTATTTTTTCTATTTTAAAGAACAGGAAAAAGGTTAAAAGACTTGCCCAAGGCAGAGATAGTATTAGAATTCAGATGGTCCAGCTCCAAAATCCATCTCTTAACCACATGATATGCAGTGAGGCATTGATGACTGCAGCACATAATGTCGGCCATTTTCTGTATAGATCCTATACATTTTAATCATACAAATCTCCTCCCAATATCAAGCCAATGCCTTGGTCCTACAGAGAAGTCAAACTTCAATACAGGACCCAGTGTCTCAGGCCCTCTTGCATGCCTCCCTTCTTCTTACCTGTACCCAGGCACGTTTTCTTTTCAATCCTTGCATTCTCATATACAAGGAGATGAATTCAGGGGCCTCACTGCAGCCTGAGGTTTCTCCTCTGCAGCTGTTTCCTGGGCCGTCGTCCAGGAAATCTGAGGTAAAAGTTTTACCATTTTTAAAGTTTATTTAATCCAATCTCAAAACCCTGATTGGATATACTTAGCTCAAGTCCCAGAGGGTCAACAGGAACGTGAGATTATCACAGCAGCTGCTCCCACCCAGAAAATTTAGAAAAGGAGAACATCCTAGAATCAAACATGATCAGTGTAGCACTGTACACCCTAAACCAGTGTTTCTCAAAGTATGCTCAGAGGACCTACTGTGTCAGAATCTCCTAGGGAACTGGTTGAAAACACAAATTCATTGTTTGCATCCCAAATACAATAATAAGAATCTTGCTGAGAGGGTAAGGGAAAGAATGGCATTTTCTTATGTTCCCCAGATGATTTTTAAACACACTAAATTTTAGAATCATTCGTCGAACACTAGTTCCTTTATGTTTAGCACATACAGAAAGAGCAATGGCCCAGAACCAATGTATGTCGTGGTCTAGATCAACCCTGTCCAATGGAAAAATAATGCAAGCCATATATGTAATTGTGAATTTTCTAGCAGTTACATTAAAAAAGTATACAGAAACAGATGAAATTAATTTTAGTAATATATTTATTTAAACCAAAATGCATCCAAAATAATATATTTTCAACGTGTAGTTAATATAAAAATTGAGATATGGTACATTCTTTTTTTGTACTAAGTTTTTGAAATTTGATGGATATTTTATACTTAGAGAATCTCTCAGTTGAGACTGCCACATTTCAAGTGCTCAATACTACATGTGGTTAGTGCCTACTGCATTAGACAGAGATGGTTTAGATCCATATTACTGTTACCAGCCATAGGCCAAAAGAGAACTGGTATTTTCTGGGGTAAGGGAGTAGACAGAAAAATAAAATAATAAATAAGGACTTTTTGGTTCCAACTGTACCAAGAAACCAATCAATTCCTGTCAGTTGTTCAGGACCCACTTCCACTGACTGCAAGGTTCGCACCTCCATGATGCAGGCCTTTCCTGAGATCCTCAACTTCTTTCTTTTTCTGAATTATTCCTCTTGTTCCCCAAGGTTCTCATTGTTTTAGCCTCACAATCCTGAATTGAGGGTGGCCTGTGCTCAGTGACATAGACCCCACTCTGAACTGCTTTAATCCCAGCAGAATCCAGCTTTGTTTGTTCCTACTGCTGCTGTAAGCACTTCCTACCCCTCTACATGCAGGAGCCCGTTGAGAAGTGTATTATCTCTGCCGTGGCTCATTCCCTAAATCTCACCTTTTGTCCATGATGAAACCACATCATCTTGGTTACAATTATCTTTCTCATGGTGATGAAGACATTCTTTTCTGCCACCTATTTTTCTGCTCCAGCAGGAATTTGCTCTTTTTCTTTGGAGTTACATTTGACTCCTTCTGCCCTGGCTGAGGAATAGGATGCAAAGGAAGATAGGTCCTGGAGTGGAGAACACAGAACAGTCCAGCAATATGACTGGCATTGCTAAGTCAGAAGTTTGCATACTGAGGCTGTGTCTTGAGATCAGCCTGATACTTTAGAACTGAATCTTCGTCTTCATCAAGACCATGGTCCGCTCACTAGATCCTGTCCTTGTGCAAAAGCTTTTCTCTTCTTGGGGGGATTTACCCATAAATAGTGCAATAGCCCTTCTAGTTTGAGGTTCTTGAGTGGTCTTAACTCCCAAATCTCTCGCACATTGGCAGTATCATAGCCAATGAGATTTATCCGAGGCACGATTATTGCCAATTGAAAACTTTTCCCAAACCTCTCTGTGTACTCGCTTTGGTCAGCTTACCTACACCAGATGGTGATCAGAATTCCAAATTCTGAATCATGTGTTATTAGGTGTCGTTGGCCTCCAACCTCCATGTAGTCTGCTCATGATTCAGCCAGGACCCTATGAGCCCCCAAAGATTTCTCTTGCCTAGGTCACAGGCAGACTGAGACACCACTCTCTAAGAACTACACCCTAAACTTGGACCTCCAAGTCTTACTACTTGAATGGAGTGAAGGGCAAGAAAACATGAATACAAAGAAAAAGTGAATCATGGAAGCAAAAGACATTTCTTTCAGAGGCCTAAATCTGAGCTGGTGTAGGCCACATCTCCTAAGCCTTCCTAGGCCCGCACTTGTGTTGTTGGAGTTCATTTGGGTCATGAGAGCTGTCTGAGAAGGACTCTTCCAATCATCATGTCCATCTTACAACATCAACCACATTGGAGGTTCGCAGCCCAACAACGCAGACTCAAGGAACACTAGGTCATTGCCAGAGCTTTAAAACTTGCCCTCACTCCAAAAGTGTCCCCTATCAAAGAAAAACTTAGTGAGAGATAGGGAGATGTCTAGGACAACTTCTGAATGTCTTGCAAATGGTGGTACCAATGCTCAAGACCAAAAATATAAAAGAGAAAGCCATTCTACAGAGGAATGCGATGAGTTCAGTTTTGATTTGTAGTGTCTGAGTTGTCTGTGGTATCCAGGGGTAAATCTTTAGTAGGCAATTGGATATATTGGTCTGAAGCTCAAGTTACAGGGAATTTTTGGGATAAGGATAAAGATTTGTGAGGCAGAAGAAAAAAGGTAGTAGTTGAAACTCAAGATAATGTTTAGATCTCCTGCAGCTCTATTGCTCTGTTTTTACTGCTTTTCATGTTGTTGATGACAAATTTAATTTTTGCCTACCAGGTTAAAGCATGATGTTAAAAGTCACAGAGAGAATGGCACTCACCTGTTGTATCTTTTGTGATACAATGCAATGATTCCATATTTAATTGTTGCATCTAAAGAGTTTCTTTTGAAGGGTGTTAATTGGTGCAGAAAAGGAAAGGGGAGTAGAGTATTGTGATGATGATTCTGATGTGAAGCTCCTGATCGGGCTCCTCTCATTCCTGGGCAGATTTTATACTTTGACTTTCAGGGTCTTTGTTTAGGAATACTTCTCATAATGGAGTGGAGAACATATTTATCACAATATTTGAAATGCCTATTAAAAAATTAAAATCTCTAGGCCCCTTCCAGACCTACCATATTATAATACCTCAAACTAATATTTAAGAATCTCTGGCTTGATAATTGTGATTCCACTGAAGATAAGTGTTGGTGTAACTACCTTTGAAGCAGTTCTCAAACTTTAGTGTGTGTATCAGTCACTTGGATGCTTGTTAAAAATACAGATTCAGCAGGTCCAGGAAAAGGCCAAGAGATTTGCATTTTTAATAAACACTCCTTAGCTGTGATCACCTGATCACACTTGGAGAAGTAATGTTAAGTATTTGGCTATCTGAGGGACCCCAGTGTAGGTAAAGAACAGAGTTTCTTAACCTGAGATCTAAATACCCTCAAGAAGCCCATTGATAGAATTTGGAGAGTCTGTTAAGTTGGATAGGAAAAAAAATACATCTTTATTTTCCATAACTTCCAACTAAACCTTAGCAATTTAAAAATTATAAATGTAGGCAACAAACTACAGTAATAAATGTAGTCCATTTAACCTTTTCACCTATAGAAACAACAGACATTTTCGTATCATGTTAGAGTTGTTGCAAATATCTTGAAATATTACTTACAACCATAACTATTTTGAAATTATGGTAGTTGTTAGACTAGTATTAAATCTCATCTAATTTAATAAATAAGCATGTATATAACTCTAAGATTAAATTTTCAAAAACATTTTGTTAACTATGCCTTAATAAAATTGGTTTCTTTCATAATCCTACATATTTTTTAATGTGCTTAAAAATTACTATGAGAAGAGGTCTGTGGCTTCACTGAAATGGTAAAAAGATCCGTGGCACAAAAAGGGTTAGGAACCTTAATGTATAGAAGAAGAGTCCACTTATTGAGACATTAGAGAGGTGTATTACTTAATTCTATGAAGAAAAACAATGCACAAATACTTACACATGAAAAGAGATTGTTGTCCCAGCCCCCACCTCTCATTCCTGACTAACTTTTCACTCTTCGATATTTCTTCTCACGGACTGTACATCTCCCTGATTCGTTTACTGCTCCTCAGTGATTGCATAGCTCTGTTTTCCGTCAAGGATAACAGATTTCATCACAGATCTGAAGCCCATTATGAACATTAATTAATGTCTGACATCTCTTAATGAGGTAAGTAAAAACTATTATCATTTCACAGAGGGGAAAATCAGGTCTAGGCAAGTTGGGTGACTTGTTCTTAGGCCACCCACGAAATTGTGGCTCATTTCTAGAATCAATGCTTATTCTCCTCACATGCAAACAGATTTTTTTTGATTCACTATCCACCAATCTGTTGCAAAAACAACCTATTTTGCAAAATATTTCATTGATATAGGTATGGGAAGAATCTTTCTTAAGGTAGAAACATCTGATCATATCAATATTCATACTACTCCAATAGCAATAACTTATTTTCTGTGTTGTTCTCCAAAGAATAATAGATGTCCTGGTTGGAGAGAAAAAGCCCCAAGCCAAAATAAACCATTAAAAACCACTATCAATTTTGAAAGAAAGCAATTGGTTTCTTCTCTTATTTAGGATATTTACCAGCAAGAGAACAAAATGGAGACAAACAAAATGAATGTTAGTTGTCAAAATGCATTGATTTCACTTTTGCTCTTCAGCTACCATACATGGTCAGTGAGTAGGGACTTTTGTGTTTTTGTGATCAGTTTATTCCTCATTCATTCATGTTGCTTTGATCAATGATGTTTGTGTGCCTGATCTTAATCTAACTTTTTTGTTGTTTGACTAGTGCAACTGGCTAGACAGGATAGTGTGAAAAATTTGAAAATTCTTTGGGAGTTGTCTTTTTAAATGGTGTTTACTTTTATCTGTTGCTTTGCTAAATTCTTTCTGGCCTGGCAAGGAAGGGAACAGAAGGAACACAAGCAAAAATGAAGGGCACAAGTGACTGAATAAATAATTGATGGAGAAGGGATATGTAGAGGGAATAAGGACAATTGAAAATCTTAATTAGACAAGCAAAATATGATAATTACCAGAGGCAAAATACGCTGAAGGACGCTAAAATTAGTGGGTGAAAGTTTGAGGAGGAGCAGGATATTTGCATAGTCTCATATTATCTCCCTAAGATATTTATTAATGACAAGGGAAGTGGGATATTTACACAGAGAAACTTGCAGATCCCACCAGGTCTCCTGATTTTATGCACTGAGAAGGGCATAATGCCGGGTGTTCTTTCCACATGCATAACCTTGATCTAGACGTGAGAAAGCATGTGACAAAATAACTCCACCAGTACTCTCTTCCAAAGTGTCAAGATCATGAAGACAAGGAAAGACCAAGGAACTGTCTCAGACTGAAGAAGACTAAGGAGACTTGACAACTAAATGCAACGCAGCATCCTGGATTAGATCCTGCAACAGAAAATGGACCTTAGTGAAAAAATGGCCACCAGTTTAAAGCCTGTAGTTTCGTCACATGTATTGTACCAATATTAATGTCCTGATTTTGGCAACTGTACTATGGGTATGTCAAATGTTAACATTAGAGGAAACTGGATGAAGGGTATGTGGAAACTGCTATTTTCACAACTTTTCTGTCGTTCTGAAATTGTTTCAAATTTGAGAAATCAAGGAGGCATTTGCAGCAATTTTCTAAATAACTCTTCATTGATAGTGGGGAAAAAAGATTTTGGTGGCCTTGAAATATCTGGGTAATATATCTTTCCACTCAGTCCAATAACTCTTTGCCTGGGCATATACAGTTTGAGAACTTTACCTCTTTCAGATGCATAGAAGAGCATAGCCTTTTTCTATAAAAATTACCCTATTTTTTCCTCATATGACATAAGCACTCAAAAACTATTTGTATAAAATGGGAATAATGATTGCTGTCATGATTTTCTCTGCTGAACTTATAAGGTGGTCAAAAGTGTAAAAAAGATATAGGAAGTGGAAAGTATTTTACAAGTTGTAAACATTGCACAGGTGTAAGGTGTTATTTTGATTATTGATGGAAGATTGTCCACGATATTTTTGTAACTTATATGTACATCAAATAAGTTTCTCCTTTTAATTTATCTGTACTCTGATGATATTTTCACATGTTTACCAGGCTTACAATTTCAAAATCGCCCTTGACAATGAGAACTAAAGGAGAGGGGATGGGTATCAGCTACGAAAATTCCAACTAGTCGTCTTAAAACATGCCCTTCACCGTTAGTCTTTTCTATGCCATATGAAATTATAGAGAAAAAAAGAAATTTTAGAGCAGGATAGGGCCCTATAGTAATCTAACTCAGGTCTCTTAAACATACCTGATTATAAGAATCACCTAGTGAGGTCATTTCAAATATGAATTCTTGGACCCTTGAAATCATAATCTATGGGAGGGACTCTAGAATCTGTATTTCATTTTTTTAAAGAAATTTATTTATTTATTTATTTCCTTTTTCTCCCCAAAGCCCCCTGGTACATAGGTGTATATTCTTAGTTGTGGGTCCTTCTAGTTGTGGCCTGTGGGATACCACCTCAGCATGGCTTGATGAGTGGTGCCATGTCCACGCCCAGGATCTGAACTGGCGAAACCCTGGGCTGCCCAGTGGAGAACACAAACCTAACCACTCAGCCACAGGGCCAGCCCCTAGAATCTGTATTTCAAAAATGAGTTTCAGCTGGTTATTATTGGCAGGCAAATTTAAAACACTCTCATTTTATAGATAAAGAAATTGAGACGTAATGACCAAATTTATTTAAAAAATAGCATACACTATCTGGTAGATAGTTTCTGGGACATTGTCTAGAATAGGAAACAATTTTGTAAACAACTCTAGTACATACTTTACTAGGGGACCAAACAAAGCTGAATACAGCTAATTCTTCCTTGGGAGGAAGAGGATCAGGAAAGCCTTCAGAGACTTTTGTAATATTGCACCTGGTGGATAGATGGCAGAGGGTAGATATTCCAAGAAGAAAGGACAATATGCAGAGACATATAGATGTGCATGGCATTTTCAGGGATTAGGAGTGGTCCAGGGGTCTGGACTGTGTTTTGCAGTGGAGTAATGGTGAAAGATGAAAGAAGAAGGGCAAACTGTGTTCAGAATTTGAAAGCCTGAAATACCTTGCTAAAAGGTTTGTTCTCGTAGGACACCAAAAGTGCAGGCAACAAAAACGAAAATGGATAAGTGGGACTGAATCAAGCTGAAAAGTCTCTGTGCAGCAAAGGAAACCATCAACAGAATGAAGAGGCAACCTGCAGAATGAGAGGAAATATTTGCAAACCATTTATCCATCAAGCAGTTAGTATCTAAAATATATAAGAAACTCACAAAACTCAGCAAAAAAACTAGTAACCAATTAAAAAATGGACTAAGGACTTAAATAGACATTTCTTCAAATAAGACATACAAGTGGCCAACAGGTACATTAAAAATGCTCAATATTGCTAATTATCAGGGAGATGCGAATCAAAAACACAATGCGATATCACCTCCCACCTGTTAGGATGTCCACTATAAAAAAACCCAGAAAATAACAACTGTTGGCAAGGATGTGGAGAAATTAGAGCCCTTGTGCACTATTGATGGGAATGTAAAATGGTGCAGCCACTATGGAAAACAGTATGAAGGTTCCTCAAAAAATTAAAAATAGAACTGTCATATGATTCAGCAATCCTGCTTTTGTGCGTTTATCTAAAGGAATTGAAAACAAGATCTCGAAGAGATGTTTGCATTCCCATGTTCATTGCAGCATTATTTACAATAGCCAAGAGGTGGAAACAACCTAAGTATCCATTGGCAGATGAATGGATAAAGAAAATGTGATACATACATATTATGGAATATTATTCAACCTTGAAAAAAGAAGAGAATGCTATCATTTTACATACTACATATGCTATCATTCTACATACTACAATATGGATGAACCTTGAAGACATTATGCTAAGTGAAATAAGTCACAGAAGGACAAATACTGCATGATTCCACTTGTATAAGGTATCTAAAGTAGTCAAACTCAAAGAAACAGAAAGTAAAATGGTGGTTGCCAGAGGCTGGTGGGAGAGGGGAAAGTGGGGAGTTGCTGTTCAATCCTATATTTTCTATTTCCATTTAAATTGTAATTAGCCAGTTTCTTGAAGTTGAATTCTCAGGATTATCTTTGACCTCTCCTTCAAGATCTCCCCTTCCTTGTTCTTTCCTCCCTTCCTTCCTTTCCATAATTATTTGCCAGGCACTGTATTAGTCATTGACAAGACTAGTGAAAAAGCAGGCACATCCCCCATTCCTCATGAGGCTTACAATGTAGTGGGGGATACAGATAATAAACATGATAAATGAATATAATAATTACAGCTTGTGAGAGGTGTCATAAAGAAAATATATAGGGTAATATGATAGAAATTTGCTAAGATAAAGGGGTTGGAGGAACCTAATTCAGGTAGGCCTCCTGAAACTGAGTCTTGAAGGATGAGAAAGTTAATGTCAAATGCTGCCAAAAAGTGAACAATTATAAACATTAAAATCTTTTGTTCTAAAAGATTTTAGAACAAAAATGAAAAAATGAAAATGTTAAAATGAAAAGACAAATCTACAGACTGAGAAAACATTTACAAGTCTCATTTCTGACAAAAACGTGTTTCACTGCATGTTCATTGCAGCATTATTTACAATAGCTGAGACGTGGAAACAACCTGAGGGTCCACTGATGGATGAATGGATAAATAAAATGTCGTACATACACACACACACACACACACACACACACACACACACACACGCTGGAATATTATTCAGCCCTAAAGAATAATGAAATCTTGCCATTTGTGATAACATGGATGGACCTTGAGGGCATTATGCTAAGGGAAATAAGTCAGGCAGAGAAAGACAAATACTGTAGGATCTCACTTATGTGTGGAATCTAAAACAAACAGACAAAAAAACAAGCTCATAGATACAAGAACAGGTTGGTGGTTGCTAAAGGCAAGGGGGATGGGGTGGGCTAGGTGGGTGAAGGGGATAAAATGGTACAAATTTCCAGTTATAAAATACATAAATGATGATGATGTAGCGTACAGCATAATAACTCTAGTTAATACTGTGCTGCATATTTGAAAGTTGCTAAGAGAGTAAATCTAAGAAGTTCTCATCACAAGAAAATATTTGGTAACTAGATGTTAACTAGACTTATTGTGGTGATCATTTCCCAATATATACAAATAGCAAATCAAGATGTTGTATACCTGAAACTAATATAATGTTATGTATCAATTATACCTCAATAAAAAGACTTTTATTCAGAATATAAAGAATTCACAAAATTCAGCAATAAGAAATAACTCAAAAAACATAAACATAAGTTTTGAACAGACACTTTACTCAAAAAGACTTATTGATGGTAAATAAGCCTATGAAAAGACACCAGTACTCATGACGGAAATGCAAAGTAAATCACAATGAAATACCACTATATGTCTGTTAGAATGTAAAAACAAAATCCTGACACTACCTGTATCGGGTAATGTTTGTTAACTTAAACAAGTTTAAACATATACAGTACTTATATGTTTACTTATTCTTAAATGGGAGTAGCAGTTCTACTCACAAATATTTCTTCAAGAGAACTAACAACTATTGTGCACACAAAAATCTGTACATGAATGTTTATTTCAGCTTTACTTTTAATTGTCAAAACTTGGAAACGGCTCAAATATAAATAAGTGAATAAACAATTTGTGGTATATCTGTACATTGGAATACTACTTAGCAATAAAAGGGAAAAAGTAACCATGATGGATTCATGCAACGACATGAGTGAATCTCAAATGTATTTTGTGAAGTGAAAGAAGCTAGAACCCAAAGGTATCATATTGTATGATTCCATTTATATGACTGTCTGGAAAAGGCTAAATTACTGAGATGGAAGACCAATCACTGGCTGCCAAGAGTGGGGTGTGGAGAGGGGTTGATTACAAAGAGGCAGCAAGTGGGAATTTTGGGGGTGATGAAACTTTTTGGATCATGACTGTGATGGTATACACAGTTCTATGCATTTGTCAAAACCCATGGAAATATACATCACAAAGAGTGAACTATGTAAATTTAAAGCATGTAAAGTGTTATTATTGATTTCTAGTTTAATTCCATCGTGGTCTGAAAGCAGGCATTGCATGATTTCTATTTTTCTAAATTTGTTAAGATGTTTTATGTCTCAGGATATGGTGTATCTTGGTGAGTGTTCCATGTGAGCTTGAGAAGAAAGTGTATTTTGCTATCGTTGGATGAAGTAGTCTATAGATGTCAATTATATCCAGTTGATTGATGGTATAGGTGAATTCAGCTATGTCCTTACTGATTTTCTGCCTGCTGGATCTGTCCATTTCTGAAAGAGGCATGTTGAAGTCTCCAACTATTAGAGTGGAGTTGTCTGTTTCTTCTTGTAGTTGTATCAGTTTTTGCCTCATGTGGTTTGACACTCTTTTGTTAGGCATATACATGTTCAGAATTGTTATGCCTTCTTGGAGAATTGACCCCTTTATCATTGTGTAATGCCCTTATATATCCCTGATAACTTTCCTTACTTTAAAGTCTGCTCTGTCTGAGATTATTATAGCTACTGCTACCTTGTTTTGATTAGTGTCAGCATGGTATATTTTCCTCTACGCACTTACTTTTAATCTATATGTGTCTTTGTATTGAAAGTGGGTTTCTTGTAGACAACATATAGTTAGGTCATGTTTTTTGATCCCCTCTGATATTCTCTGTCTTTTAATTAGTGCATTTAGATCATTGACATTTAAAGTGATTTTTGATATAGCTGACATATATTTACTATATTCATTACTGTTTTCTATTTTTCCCCTTGTTTTTTTGTTCCTGTTTTTGTCTTCCACTCTTTTTCTACCTTTTATGCTTTTAATTGAGCATTTTATATGATTCCATTCTCTCTCCTTTCTTAGCATATCAGTTTTACTTTTTTAAAACTTTTTTTAGTGGTTACCCTAGAGTTTGCAATATATGTTTACAACTAATCTAGTCCATTTTTGAATAACACTTTACTACTTCATGGGTAGCATAAGTATTTTATAATAACAAATAATCCTAATTCCTACTCCTATTCCTTGTATCGTTGCTGTCATTCATTTCACTTATATGTAAGCATACATAAGCATATTTATTCATAAGCATACATAATCAAATACATTGTTACTATTATTATTTTGAACAAACTGTTATCTGTTAGATCGATTAAGAGTAAGAAAAATAAGTTTTTATTTTACCTTCACTTATTCTTTCTTCAACTCTCATCCTTTCTTTATGGAGAGCTGTTTCTGACCTATATTATTTTCTTTCTTTCTAAAGAACTTCTGTTAACATTTCTTGCAAGCAGGTCTACTGGCAACATATTCCCTCAATTTTTTTTTTACCTGAGAAAGACTTTACTTCTCCTTCACTTTTAAAGAATAATTTCATAGGGTATAGAGTTCTAGGTCGGTGGGTTTTTATTCTGAACACTTTAAATATTTTACTCAACTCTCTTCTTGCTTGTATGGTTTCTGAGAAGTCAGATTAATTCTTATCTTTGTTCCTCTATAGGTAAGGTGTTTTTATGCTCCGGCTTCTTTCAAGATTTTTTTTTTATCTTTGATTATAATTTGAAGATATAACTAAGTCTAGGTTTTTTGGGCATTCTTTGAGCTTCCTGGATCTGTGGTTTGATGTCTGACGTTAATTTGGGGAAATTCTCAGTCATTATTTTTTCGAGTATTTCTTCTGTTCCTTTCTCTCTTTCTTCTTCTGGTAATCCCATTACACATACGTTACACCATTTGTCGTTGTCCCACAGTCCTTGGGTATTCTGTTCTGTTTTTTTTCCTTCAGTCTTTGTTCTCTTTGCTCTTTAGTTTTCAAGGATTCTATTGATATGTGCTCTGGTTCAGAGATTCTTTCCTCAGCCATGTCTGGTCTACCATTAAGCTCTTCAAAGTCATTCTTCATTTCTGTTACAGTGATTTTTATTGCTAGCATTTCTTTTTGAATCTTTCTTAGGATTTCCATCTCTCTGCTTACATTACCCATCTGTTCTTGCATGCTGTTTACTTTATCCATTAGAGCAGAGCTCTTAGCGTATTAATCACAGTTGTTTTAAATTCCCAGTCTGATAATTCCAACATCCCTGCAGTGTCTGGTTTTGATACTTGTTCTGTCTCTTCAAATTATGTTTGTTGCCTTTTGGTATATGCTTAGTAATTTTTCTTGATAGATGGACATGATGCACTTGGTAAAAGGAGCTGCTGTAAATAGGCCTTTAGTGATGTGGCAGTGAGGTGTGGGGGAGGGGAAGCTTTCTATAGTCCTGTGCTTAGGTCTCAGTCTTGTAATGAGCCTATGCCTCTGGACTGTGAACTTCACAAGAGTTTCTCAGTTTTTTCTGCCCCCTTAGGTGGGACAGGATGACTAGAGTGGGCTGGAGTTCGGTATGTCCCTTTCCCTAAGTCAGCTAGGCTCTGATAATACTCCAACAGGTTAAGCTGTGGTTAGGTAGTGTTCCGTGAGGACAAGCCTTGTTTAGAACAGAGTGCTCTGGAGTGTCCCCGAGTGGTTCCTTCCCTCTCCTCCTGCCAGAAGCACAAGGGGATTTTTCTCAGATATTTACTATGGGAACCTAGTCAAGCTCCTAGGGGTAAATCTCACAATGTTGTGGGGGCCCCTCTACGACTGGGTCACCCCAGAGTTGTTAACTTTCAGAGTTGTCCCCTCTGAGCCTCCAGCAATTTGTCAGTTACAGTTCAGGCCTTCCCACCCTGGCACCGGTTCCGGAGGAGGTTTCTGCTCATGAGTCTCTGTTCTGGTAAGCGCTGCTCCCTGTATTTGTCTGTCTCTCTCTCTAATCTTGGGGGCAGGCAGCAGTTTGCCCTGTGTCCTTCTCTCTCTTATGGGTCCAAGAAGGGTTATTTGTTGACTTTTCAGTCTGTTCAGCTTTTTACTTGTTATTAGGATGGAGTGGCAACTTCCAAGCTCTTACATGCAGAGCTGGAAACTGAAAGCGAAAACATGTAAATTTTTAAAAAACCAAGCAAGATAAGGGTCAGGAAAAAACTTGGATTTTTAAAGTTGTGTATGTCTTTGGTGACTGAGCAGTTTTGAAGTAGAGCTCGTTGAATCCCCGAATTGCATTATGTTTAAGAGGAAGAAGTTGAGTAAATGGAAACGTGTAGTGTAGACAACTCTTTCAAGAAGTTTGGCTATAAAGGGAAGAAGGGAGATAGCTGGATGAGAATATGAGTCCATAAAAGTTTTAAATTTTTTATGTGAGACTAATTAGGAATAAAACTAAGAAAAATGGGCAAGACTTTTACTGAGAAAATTATACAATTTAATAAAAGATATAAAATATCCAAATAAGTGGATATATCATGTTCACTGATGGGATAATTTAATATTGTGAAAAATTTCAGTGTTCCCTGAATTAATTTATAAATCCAAACAATCTCAATAAAAATGCTAATAGAATTTTTTTTTTGTGGATTTGGCCAAATGGACTCCAAAATTCATTAGGAATTTTGGAAGCAAGTAAGAATGCCACAATAATCTCTGAATATATTGGGAATTGCCTCATTAGTTTTCAAGACATGTTATAAAGCTGTGTTAATGGAAACTGTTTGGTACTGGTGTGAAATAGATGTTCAAAATTGAGATATGAGTGGGGTCCCTTTGAGGAAGAATGCTACGACCCTGCCAACATGGTATACTGTAAATCTCCCTCTTTACCTTCCTGAAAGTGACCTGGGACCATTTACCAAGGTGTCTGTGCACTGGAAAGAGGGAAATATCCAGGTTTTTTGAATTACTAGGACAGGCTTGGAGTTTATGCTAATTCCTAAGAATCCCAAGTGCTCTTTGGTCAAATAGTCAGACTGGGGATTTATAGAGATTAGATGTTAAATAGAGCTTTGATCTGATTCCTTCTATCAGTGGGCCCATTGGGTTCGCACATACAGCCCTATAGTAATTCTCTTTGTACCTAAATTTTCCCTGAATTTATAGTTCCCAAGAACCCATTTGCAAACCAGCAGACTCTTCACGCTGGTTCCCTGCCTATAGAACAAGGGGTTATATGACAGAAAGGGCCAAGTAAAAACCACTGCAATTGCCCTGCTCAACCAAAATGATAGATGAAAAGCAATACTGCATCCCTGAGGTGGTCTGTAGAGAATAATGTCACCATGGAATTCTTGAGAGCTGCAAGTGTTGACTTGGCCTGTACGCATGGTCATGGGATTTAGGAGTGTGGTAGAGGATTTTCGTAAACTTAATCAGGTGTTAACCCTAAATGCTGCTGCTTTTACAGATGTATTCTCCTTACTGGAGCAAAACAACACAATCTCTGACAAGTGGCATGTAGCTATTGCTCTGGCAAACGCTTTATTCTCTCTATATCAACCAAGAAGCAATTCCTTTCACATGATGAGATCAACAAAACATTCGCTGTTGCTTTCAGCTCTCGGGTTCTCTGTCATAATCTTGTTTGCATAATCCATGAAATCATGCTAATAGATTTGTTGGGCAAGAAGTACCAAATACCCTGGAAGCTTTAGTAAGATATATATGTGCCAGAGGGTGGGAGATAAACCCCATGAAAACTTGATGTGTTTCTAGAGCTCTAGGAGTCTGGGATATACTGAGATCTCTCCTTCAAAATAAATGTTAAGTTGATGTATCTTCCAGCTACTAACATTAAAAAAGAGATCCAGGGGCCAGCCCAGTGGCGTAGTGGTTAAATTCACATGCTCCACTTCAGTGGCCAGGGATGGTGGCTTCGGATCCCAGGTGAAGACCTACATGCCGCTAGTCAAGCCATCCTGTGGCAGCATCCCACACACAAAATAGAGAAAGATTGGCACAGATGTTAGCTCAGGGACAATCTTCCTCAAGCAAAAAGAGGAAGGTTGGCAACAGACGTTAGCTCAGGGCCAATCTTCCTCAAAAAAAGAAAAGATGCTTTGTGGGCCTCTTTGGGTTCTGGATCCAATAAATGCCTCATTTGAGTGATTTACTTTGCGTATTTACTGAGTTTCAAATGGATCTCAGAGCAAAAGAAGGCTCTGAAGCTGCTCCAGGGTACAGTACAAGCTATTCTACCATTTAGGCCATATGAATCAGCAGTCTCTGGCTTTCAGGGCTGTTCTATGGAACTTCTGGCAACCCCCCATGAGAGACTGAAAATGGGTGCACCCAGGATTTTAAAGCAAAACCATGCAGATATCCATTCTCCTTTTGAGAAATGGTACCTTTTTTGCTACTTAGTGCTGGTTGGGACTAAATACCTAAATATAGGACATCAAGTGATCAGGCAATCTGAGAGGACTGTCATGAACTGAGTGTTTTCTGAATCATAAAGCTCTAAAGGTGGGCACGAACAGCAGCACTTCATCATAAAGTGATAACGGTGTGAGGTTGAACTCAAAGCGATATTGAATATATAGTTTGCATGAAGTGAGGTTCAGACTCTCATGACGTCTGCTCCTACTGTGTTGCTGCCACTCCTTCAACTCACATGTATGACCTCATAGGGAGTTCCCTCTGACCAGATGACTGATGAGGAAGAAGTTCAGAGCCAGGTCTTTACAGATGGTTCTTTATGATATGCTGCCACAGGTGGAAGTGAATTGCTGCACAATTATGGCCCAACTCAGGTGGGGGGGGGTCTGAATGATAGTAAGGACATGAAATTCTTCACTGAGCTGAACTTCGAGCAGTATATCTGCTTGCCCACTCTGCCTGGAAGGAGAGATGGTCAGAGGTATGGATCACATGGGCAGTGGCTAGTGGTTGATGCTGGATATTCAGGGACTTGGAAGATACAAGATTGGAGAAGTGGAGACAAGGAGATCTGGGCAAGAGGTATGTAGACGTACCCCTTAAAATGAGGACAGAATAGGAAGATTTGTCTTATGTGAATTCCTACCAAAAATCACCAACTGGTGTCTGGTAGTTGACAGACAAGATGACCGATTATGTGGATAACTCTGCCTCTATCTCCAGCTACCCCAGTGCTCACTCAGGGGCTTATAAAGTGGTATGACAGGGGCCGGCCTGGTGGCGCAGTGGTTAAGTGTACATGTTCTGCTTCTCTGCGGCCCAGGGTTCGCCGGTTCGGATCCCGGGTGTGGACATGGCACTGCTTGGCATGCCATGCTGTGGTAGGCATCCCATGTATAAAATAGAGGAAGATGGGCATGAATGTTAGCTCAGGGCCAATCTTCCTCAGCAAAAAGAGGAAATTGGCAGTAGTTAGCTCAGGGCTAATCTTCCTTAAAAAAAAAAAAAAGTGGCGTGATGGCAGGGATAGAGATTATGCATGTGCTCAACAACATGAATTTACTCTTGTCAAAGCTTATCTGGCTAGCACCACTGCTGAGTGCTTGACTGGCCAATAGTGTAGATGGTTGCTGAGCCTCTGAGATGGCAACATTCCCCTGGGAGACCAGCTAGCAATCTGTGGCAGGTTGATTTCCTTCGACATACTCTTATTTTGGATAAATTCGGCTTTAAAATTTACCGTCCCTGCCTGAAATGTCTCCATCAGCACTAGCATCAATGAATTTGCTGATATTGTATTCACTATTGTGGTAGCCCATGCAACCATGTTTCTCCAAGTGTGGTCCGTGGAACCCTAGGGATCACCAAGACTCTCTCAGGGAGTCTATAAGGCCAAAACTATATTTTAATAGAACTAAGACATTATTTACCATTTTCCTTGTGTTCATTTATACTGATGGTGTGTTTTAACCACCATAAAAGCAATGGTGGGTAAGACCTCTGGCTGCTTAGCATGAATCAAGGAAAGGGTGTTAAACTGGACTGAGAGTCATTGCTACTAGGCACTCACAGAAAAAATTTCACATCAAGAATATACTGATGTGGGGCCAACCCCATGGCACAGCAGTTAAGTGGGCATGTTCCACTTCGGTGACCCGAGGTTCTCCAGTTCAGATCCTGGGTGCAGACATGGCGCCGCTTGGCACGCCATGCTGTGGTAGGCGTCCCGCATATAAAGTAGAGGAAGATGGGCATGGATGATAGCTCAGGGCCAGTCTTCCTCAGCAAAAAGAGGAGGATTGGCAGCAGTTAGCTCAGGGCTAATCGTCATCAAAAAAAAAAAATATATATATATATATATATACTGATGAGGTAGTTAGTATGATTAATTTTATTAAAATTGATCTTTTAACATGTATTTTCTTAATATTCTGTGTGACAAATGAGAAACCATGCATATAGCGCTTTTGATACATGCCAAAATATAATGTTTGTCTTGTGGAAAAAGCACTTGTGTGACTTTGTAAGTTGCAAGCTGAACTAGCTGCTTTTTTTCATGGGGCACCATTTTTACTTGAAAGAACAATTGAAAGACAAATTAGGATTATTCAGGCTTGTGTGTTTGGCAGATATTTTTTCAAAAATGAATGAAGTGAGCCTGTCATTTCAAGGGAAATAATTGACAGCATTTTGTTTCCAATGAAAAAATTCAAGCTTTCAACTGAAAGTTAAAATTTTGGAGAACTATCCACCCCTGTGAGCTTGAAAGCTTTGCAATAAAGACTTTTTTAAATGCTGTTGATGGTGATATTAATGAAGGTGATTTTACTTTTGATATTGTATAATGAAATGTGTCACCATTTGGAAGGTCTCAATAACTCAGTGAATGAATATTTTCCAAAGGATCAAAGCATGATGTTACAAAAACGTGTATGCAGAAAGACTCACTTAAAGTGCCAAGTAGACCAATAGTTTTAATGTAACACAGTACATTAAGTAACAAATTTAAATAAAAGGCAAGAGACAAATTGAGAAAACTATTTCCAAAACATAGAAACATTTTTCCAAGAGTAAAAAGCACTTTATATTATTAAGTATAATGGATCATTGAGCTGTTTCTACTTGTTGAGATATAAAAATGAAATAGTTTTTTTACATCATTACTTGAAAATGTGCTGTGTAGAATTTTCTTTTTCCTCGATTATCGCTTTCTTAGATACATTCTAAAACCTTGTAGTCACTTTGCTATTAAATGAGTGCTAAATAGTTTAAAACCACAGCCTTATATTCCCTTCCCTAGGACCACCCAAAACTGCATCTCTGGCTGGTGGGAGTGACTTTAGGGAATGGGTGTAGGGAGTTGAGGGACCGAGCTCATGCATCTCTCTCACTTTCCTGTCAAGCTCCCACTGAAATGAAAGCAAAGCTTTATTTGTTTTTTGGTTTTATTTGTTTGTTTTGGTATTGAAACCATAACACTACTCTTAAATAGGTAACATATGAGGAATACGTGGAAGGTAGAAAGAAGACGGTGTCGGATGGAGAAAGAACAGAGGGAGCAGCTGCCTGGGATGGTGGTGGAAAGCTCTGTTCCCCTTAGGACAGTTTTTCTGGAGAAGCTCTGGTCTGAATCCATGCAAAACAAAACAAAACAAAACAAGTGGGACATGGAGAAATCTGCAATGTTTTATGTAGAAAAGGTGCCAAAAATTTCTATGAACTGGAAAGTCCATTGAAAATTTGCACTGTTGATACTGTCCAGTGCCTATAAATGTGGTGACTCATCACATAAAACCTATAATGAGTTTAATTTTCACAGACCACATGTTGGGTAATTGTCCTTGATATATGGCTTTATGATGACATCATTCTCATGTAAGTACAGCTTTATTTCTGGAAAACTCTGCTCTAAAAATTATTTATCGATAGCCGTTTTGTATTAAGGCAGTATAAAAGCCTCCCATCATAATATTAATACCTTGTTAAAGACTCTATCATTGCAAATGCAACTTAATTATATTCTCAGAGTTTGAATTCTGGATGCAAGCTCACACTTGAGAGGGCAAGGTACAGAGTAGAGTTTTTATAGAGGCTTAACTGTTCTCTCACAAAAGATGTAAACAATCAGGATTCCAACTTTCTATGCTTATCTCAGAGGCCGTCACAGTAAGTTGAAAGTCAACTAATCTTGCAACTAACACTAGTTTAAATGTAATGTTGCATATATTTTTAAGCATTGGAAAAAATATCTTCTCCCCTTTGGTCTCAAAAATTTCAGATTATTTATTAGAAATGTCACAAAATATGGGGGAAAACAGGCAATGGGCAAAATATCCAATTGTTGGGATCTTATAAAAGTAGGAAAACTGCCGTAATGTCCCTATTCGTTGCCATGGGAGTTACTTCCCTGTAGTAACTTAATTACAAGAAAGGGAGACTTATTCAGATGCACATTTTTTGGCAGTCTGTCAGTAGTGGAAGGAAGGAAAATCTGTGTGAGTGATGGCTTGTTCTGACTCATATCTGCTTTCAAGTTTTAATTGAAACTGAATCTAACTATTCTCTCCCCCTCTCCCCATCCTTTCCTTCACCTGAAAACTTGAGAATGGTAAATGTAACTACCTTTTACTCCAGACAGATCATTTCAAATTCATGAAGAGACTGGATTAAATGACAGGTCAGCATTAAAGAGATTAACACATGGTCAAAACCCTCAGATGGGGCACTCAGGTCCAGGCCTGATGTATTTCCATAAATAGAAGTTTAAAAAAAAGGGCCCAGTGGACAGCAGAGGATTCTTCATAGTCAGGTTCATCTATGGCAATTTAAATATTCTCTAGATTGGCCTGGTTGACCTAGGATCTAATCTGTTATATGGTTTCAAACTAAAGAAGACCTAACCTCCTTTTAAGTGGCAGAAGCTACAGAATTTTTCTCCTTAAGGAACACGTAAGTTATTTAAGAAAATCAAGCCAAAGAGATGTTTTCTCCCACTGTGTATTAAAAAAGGGAAGAAAAAGGCATCTTTTTTCCCCAGACAAGAGAGAAATAGCCAGCAATTTGTTTCTAAAGGCCTGAGAGAGAACTTCTCTTTCTACCCCTAATTTGCCAGGGGTAAAGTAAAGTGAATCACGGTGAAAGTTCCCTGTGCCTATAACTGCCTTAAAGGGAGTGGGCTGCTGGTCCTTAGAGGACATTACAGGTTGGACAATGACAGAACGTAGACTACAGTCCTTCTCCAAATCATCAGGGCAGCATCAACCCACCCCGGTGTGGACATGCTCTCCTGCCTCCCCACAATAACTAATACCTGCTCATTTTGCTTCCCTTGTGAGTGTGTTTAATTTGATTTAGGAAAATAAGCAATGGGACACTTCCTGCACCTGGATATATAGAAGACATTTCTCTTCTAGAAGGCCAGAGCCAAGATTGTTGTAAGATTAGATTCACATCCAGAGCTGTCCCCAAGATTTTCAAAGTTACTCTAGGATGTTTGTGCCAGATGCAGAAAGTTATTCAATGCTGGATTTTCTTGCATCATTTGTTTTCTCTTTTATTGTTAATCTCTCTCTAGACCAGTTGAAAACTGAAATATCTAAAGCCAGGAAGGTAATATAAATTAGTAAATGGTGTCGTTTTGAAAGATGATAAATGGTAACTGGCTTTTGGCTTCAGTGCCAGGGAAGAATATGGAGGCGTGTGTGTGTGTGTGTGTGCGCCTGGGCGCAATATGGAGGGTGCAATATGGGGGACACATGCCCTATCTAAGGAGAGTAGTCACCATTCAGCTGTTAACCCTGGGGGAATGTGGGTCCAGAGTTGCCAAATTTCAGATTTTTTTTAAGAGAAATTGGAAATCCTGCTTTTTTTCTCATGAAATATGTTGTGTTTTAAAATGTTGGCTATTCAAATAAAAACTGTAGAGACTCTGTATTCTACTACAGATTGTCTAAGGTCAAATGGTGTGGTATAGAGACATAGATGCTCTCATATATTGCTAGTGGGAGCATGCATTGAGAATACCTCTTTGGAAAGCGTTTTGGCAATGCCCATCAAGATTAAGTACAGTCATCTCTCGGTGTCTGTAGGGGTTCGCTTGTAGGATGCCACGCCTCTGTGCACGGATACCAAAATCCACAGATGCTCAAGTGCCTTATATAAATGGCCTGATATTTGCATATAAGCTACACACATCCTCCACTGTATACTTTAAATCATCTCTAGATCACTTATAGTACCTAATACAATGTAAACGCTATGTAAGTAGTTGTTATACTATATTGTTCAGGGAATGATGACAAGAAAAATGTCTATATGTGTTCAGTAGAGATGCACCCATTGTAGGCCTTTCCATCCAAGGTTGGTTGAATCTGCAGATGCACACATTCTTTGACTCAGAAATTCTACTTCTAGGAATTTACCCTACAAATATACTTGCATACTTACAAAATGATATGTGCCTAAGGATATCCATTGTAGCACTTATCTATGAGTAAAATATTGGAAACATCCTAAATGTACATCAAAAGGGACCTGGTTAAATAAATTATGGTACATGAATACAGTGAAATGCTATGTACCCATTTGGGTGAATAAAGCAGCCTGTATGTACTGACATGGGGTATATTGCTAAGGAAAGCAACATGTAGAATAATCAGTTTATATTGTATGCTACCATTTGTCTTATTTTTTTAAGTAAAATGTATACACTTTATCTTAAAATATATATAAAATACATATTTATATATTATATACAATACAATGTATATATTATATATATTTAAAGATTATCTCCTTAAGAATATAGAACAACTGAAAACGAGGCTTGTCTTTGACGAGGAGCTGGGTAGTTGGGAGCGGAGTTGGGAAGGTTACTTACTTTTCACTGTACATCCTTTGTTACTTTTTAAAGCTTGCTTCATGTGCATGTGTCATTTATTGAAAAAATAACAAAACAATATGGGAAACTAATTAAAAATTTAAAAAACTCTGAGTAGGCCAACACTGGATGGGCCACTAATTTGCAGACTGCCCTTGGCCTGCGGGTCTCTGAGCTTGCCATCTGCGCTCTGGCCTGAGCTCTTTGCTGCTTTCGCCTCATCCCCCATGCCAGGATTTGGCCCAGTGCCTTCCTCAAAGTAGTCACTTAATAAACATTCATAACTCAAGAGAGTAGCTGTTCTTGTTCTCAAGTGAATAGATGTTCTCTTCATGTTTCACTTCTTTCATTCCATTTTCTTTCATTCTTGTTTTTCCTCCAGCGCAGCCGCAAACTATCCTCCCCCACGTCTCTGGTCCTCATACACCCACTCTCTTCCTGCTACCATCCAAGATGAGAATGTGGTGTGCCATTTTGGGTCTAAGCAAAACTGTGGCCTCAACTTTGGCATCTGACAGACACGCATGAGTATAGTTTCCGGCTACCGCTTACAGGTCGTATGAATCTTTCCTCCTTTCTGAACCTCAATTTTCCCTTCTGAAAAATAGAGATAAGAATGCCTGCTTGGCAGAATTATTGTGAGTCTTAAAAAAAGTAGTATACAGAAAAGTGCCTTTAGAAATGTCTTTTATAACATAGTAAGCGAGCAATAACCATGAATTCATTCCCAAAGTGATCAATAATTTTTAATTCACTCTCAGTCTTAAGCAGTCGTCTATCCAAATTGTTCAGATCCTTCTATCACCGTAGAATGTAAAGAATTAATAATAGTGCAAAAAACATTTTAATTTCAGCAGAAATTAAAAGTTTAGGCCAAAAGAATAAAGCTCAAATGAACAGATTTTAAGAATTAACTGAAAGAATTTGTTTGTTCTCGGGGAGAGGGAGCAGTTGGAGAGAGTCTTGGCTAGTGACTTGGAAACGGGAAGTTCCCGTGAGTGCTCCCGGTCGGTCTGGCTTACCTGGGAAAGGCATATAAAGCTGTGGCTCTGTGGGACTATTTAAGTTAAGTATTGTTAATTAAGTTCTTGCACCCTAAGGGAGAAAAAAACAATGTGGGCCACAAGTGGCTGTGTGTTAAAGCCACCTCCAGAGAATTTCTGAAATTCTCTGAGGATTTCAGAATCCATCCTGAGAATTCTAGATTTTGAGAAATCTTCCTCTCTGCCTCCCCTGCCTACCAGCTGCTATCATTTTCATTATAGGTAAAGTACATATAGAATGCACATCAAAGGCAGCCCTGAGAGGGATAGAATATCCCAGAAGAGCCAGAGATGCCTACACTGAGTAAAGGGAGATCTTATATATAGATTGCTTTGGTGAAGAGAGCAGAAGAAAAGGAAGAATTTGTGTGTATAAAAAAATGACTTATTTTAGCATAAATTGGCAGCCAAAGGCTACAGGGCCAAAACTGTTGTAACAAGTTGCATTTTGTTGACTTTTCGAAACAAAAGGCCCAGAATACCCATCTTAATTCACTGTGCCCTGCAAATGATTCTTGGTCCATATATTGCAGGGCTGGAGCACGTTTCTAACAATGCTTTCCAAATTTATGATTTGAGAGTACATAATTTTCTTCCAAGGTGATTAGAACACTTTTCAGACATTGCCTTGTATGTCTTTGGCCTACTTAAAAAAAAAAGTCGTAGTTCTATGCTTTCAGTTTTTTAAGTGTGAAATGAGAGGATTGGACTGTTGATTCCGAGGGTCTGGATTATTCTAGCTTCCAGATTCCAATGAGTATCTTGTAGAGAGGAAGACCTTAAAGCACAGAGAATGGCAGCAACGTGTCTAAATTTGCTGAGAAAGTGCTGACAGAGCTAGGACTTTCACCACCATTTCCTGTCTCAAAAACAAGTTCTCACTTTGATCTTCAAGGCAGTAAAACAGGGATCAGAAACTGTTACTGTTTGTTCAAAAGCAGAAGCTAGAATCATTTCAGAGATAGAGAGAGCAAAATGGAAACTGGCACTCTACTTCTACCTGTTTGTGGCACCAGTAGAGTGGATCCGCTAGGGGCTTCTACTCCTTTGATGCAATGAAATGATTAACCACAGAGGTGTCTTTCACTGACGTCCTAAATCTGGACACATCTTGCTGTTTTTGTTAGTAACCAACTCATTTTATGGGTACCCAAAATAGTTTTTAGTGGCTTTCTGAAGAGTCCTTCTTCTTTTCCTTTCCACAGCATGTTTATTCATTGACATCACTTCTGAGATCTTTAGTCTGACTTGGTAGTTAGACTAATCTGTACCATTAACCAAAATGCTCTATGAAATAACCCAAATCTCAATGCAAAGAGGCGAACTACATGGTATGCAGATGTTTCCTGCTTCTTTATTTTAAATAAGTCCATAACCTTCTTGGGATCCAGGATTAGAGTTAAGAGAATTAATTAGTGCCCCTCACTCAAAAAAAAAGCCAATACATTTTTGCCAAGAGGTTCCATTCATTCTTCATGGCTATGGTGGGCCACCCAGTACTTAAAAATTTTAGAGATAGTGACAGAAAAGAAATAAAAGTAAAAGGGATTCTTATGGCATCATGGGTGTTAGGAATTGCCAAGAGACTAAACATGTGAGGTACTTTCATATCTTCCTCAGCCATTCTCTTTGCCTGAAATGCTATTTTCCTCTTTCTAAGTGGTCTCATTCATCAAGGCTCAGTTCAGATGTTACTTCCTGTCAGAAACTCTCTTATTTCTGTCCCCAAACATCAGACTTACTGGTTTCTTATTTGTTTTTCTGTAGACGCTTCTTAATGCATCATATTATCAATTTTTATTTTTGTCGTTTTTATTCCACGATAGACTCTGAGTCCCTTGAGGATAGGAAACATTCATCCTTGCAATTCTTGCCATATGCACGTTGTCTAGTCTATGGTAGATAATAAAAGCCTACCTTTTGAGGCACCAATTTGGAACAGGGAGTTGGTAACTGAAAACGACCTAAAATGCTCCCTTCTTTCAGTTTAGCCCACGCATTCCTCCATCGCTCTGGATGTGTCTGTCGCTGCTTAGATGCCTGAGAGGTTACCCCATCTATTGAACTATCATTCAAATGTCAGACTCTCATTTCTAATAATGCTACACATCTGTATGTATTTTAAACTTTTCGTGTATTTTACCTCTTTTGCATGTATTACCTTATTTAGTTCTTACGATAATTCTGCAAGGTTCCACATGAGAAAACCGAAACTTAATAAGCATCAGTGGCTTGAACTAGAACTTAGGTCTTTTGAACGCTCAGTGTAATTCCATCTGATTCAGAGCTTAATGATTTTTTAACTTTTTATTTTGAAATAGCTTCAAACTTACGGAAACGTTGTAAGAATAGCGCGAAGAACTCCTGTGTACTTCACCCAGATTCACCCATTGTTGTCGTTTTGCCACATTTGATCTCTTTCTCTCTTCTGTCTGTCTATCTATCTATCTATCACCTCCTGAACCATTTGAAAGTAAGTTGCAGGCATCATGCTCCTTTACTCCTAAACACATCAGTGCCTATTTCTTAAGAACAAGGATGGAGGTCAGCCTGGCAGTGCAGCAATTAAGTACGCACGTTCCGCTTGGGTGGCCCGGCATTTGTGGTTCGGATCCTGGTGCGGACCTAGGCACTGCTTGTCAAGCCGTGCTGTGGCAGGTGTCTCACATATAAAAAATTAGAGGAAGGTGGGCACAGATGTTAGCTCAGGGCCAGTCTTCCTCAGCAAAACGAGGAGGATGGGCTGCAGATGTTAGCTCAGGGCTAATCTTCCTCAAAAAAAAAAAAAAAAAAGAACAAGGATGTTCATCTACGTACCATAGTAAAATTTTCAAAATCAGGAAATTTACTGATATAATGCTTTAACCAACAGCAAATTTTCCTAATCATTTCTTTCATAACTTTTTTCCTGGTTCAGGATTGAACAGGATCACACATTGTATTTAATTTTTATATCTTTTTTTGTCTCCTTTAATCTGTGTCCCCCTCACTTTTTCTTTTTCTTTCATAATATTGATATTTTTTAAGAGTTCAGGGTGCTTACTTTGTAGAATGTAACTTCATTTTGGTTTGTCTGATGTTTCCTCATGCTTAGATCTAGGTTATGCATTTTGACAGAATACTACTTAAGAGAGGTGATGTTTCCTTCTCAGGGTATCACACTAGGAGGCACGTGACGTCAGCTTGTCTCATCATGGTGATGTTTGCCAGGTTTCTTTTCTTTGTAAAGTTACTCTTTTTCCGTTTTAGTTATGCCAAGGGCTTTTCTTATTTTTAAATCTCTACTGGGGTTAGTTGTTGTATAGGCAACTGATGTGCCCCAGCTCGTAGCCTCTCGGCCTCTCTCTCCATTTCTGCCCCACTGCTCCTCCGCACAGCACATGGGATGCCTATGGCAAGTAGCACAACTGCCTCACACATTGTACGAGAGAGAATTAATGCCTGTGGGGTGATGCTTGACCAATCAAGGACAGACTCCACTGGATAAATGCGACCCTCTTCTAGCCTTTGGAGGCACAATTCTGAAGCTCGTTCTACATGGCTTTTTAGAGGGTCCCACTGGAACATGCCCCAGATGCCTGTGGTCCTGTCCAACCTGAGAATGTCCCATGAACTGCTTTCCTTTCTTCTGTGTCATTCTCCTCAGTCCCTCCATCCCTGATCCTTAGGATCATTTCCCAAAATAATCCTTTCCATATAAGTCCTTGTCTCATGTTCTCTTCTCTTTCTGGGACCTAAACTAAAATGATTATGTCTCTAGGTTACTAGAGTTAGTGGATCAGGGAGGTGACAAATTAGACTAGAGCAGTACAAATAGTGTGAGGCGTCTTTCTTAGGGGCTGACCTGACCAGACCTTCCTTCTATATCCTCCAAACAAAACCCACCCTCTTCTACATTAACTCCACTTTATTTAGCCTCTGACTATGACACTGACACTTCTCTCCAGTCCCGCATTTCTTCCTTTCTCTTCCTCCTACCAGTGCTGTGCCTTCTAAACCGTAATCCCTGAGAGCATTGCAAGGCAATGAAAAGGGCTTAGTGAACATGATTGCTGTGCTCAATTGCATACACCTCTTCTTCCTCCTTCTCACCATCCTATTCTTTAACCTTGCTTTTTATTTCCACTAATTATTTCCACTTTGTCCTTGCTCATTTCTTTCTGATAGGCAACTCATTTTCCTGGTGGAAAGAAAACAACACAGAAAAGATGAGACTATTATTTATTCCTGTTTAGTTGCAGAACAGAACAGAACATTCTGTGTGTGTGTTTCCTAGAAGAAAGCAGCACCATGATTAAGCACTCAGTAAATAATTTGGGAGGCTGATGAAATCAAGCAAGACCCTTTGACAGGTCTGTGGAATGAAAAGTTTTGAGAATTAGAGAATTCCCTGTCTTGGATATTAGGAAGACTGACAGTTGCTTCCAGTTCATATTTATGACATACATCAAATTTTCAAACTTCCATAACCAATTCCCTCTTCTTTTAATTAAAGGATATAATGATTATCTTTAGCTAGCATAGAACTGAATAGAAATCTGAGATAATGAGAGAATATGATTTTAACATGTTTTCAGGTGACACAAGAATAATCTTCAATATCATGTAATCAATTTCTTCTTCTCTGCCCCTATAATCTTGAAGGCATGTGGCTTACTTTCTTTTCACACCGATTGTGTTATATTGTATCCTGTCACATGTCCCTTAAGATATTAAGGCTGGATCGTAGGCCTGAAGCAAACTTTTGCCCTTGGATTGTTGACAGGTGCTGCAATTTAATTAAATTGATGTTGTGATTATAAACTCTCAGAGCTGGAAGAGACCACAGAGAATCTTCCATCCAACCTTCTGCACAGTGTAGGCAGTCTCTCCACAGCATACCCAACAAATGGCCTTTTCAGTTGAATAATTTCAACCACTGGGTGGCATTTGTGAGGAGTATACAAATGTTTTGTTGCAAAGTTATATCTAACTGCATTTTCTTGCTTTTCTCATACTAAAGTTTGTGCTGTCAGTCATTAACCAAGAAGAACACCATGTAATGAAATCTTGTGGTTTGAGTTGTCTTGCCAGTAACAAAGGTGAATATGCAGCAATTCAGCCACACTCTTCTTGCAGAGATAAGGCACATTTTGGGGGACTGTGCCAAGGATAGGAGAATAAGTAGTCTATGGCACATAGTATCCAAGTCAGGTAACCAGCTAAGACACTTTCAAAGTAAAACTGAACAGGAAGTCACAGCAGATAATTCCACACTCTCTTCACTGGTAATTACCAGCCTTATGATTTTAATACATAGCTGCTACAGAATAAAAGGTAGGTGGCAATTTGTGCAACAGAACATTGTTTTACAGTCAACAGTAAAGAAGGGTGGCACTAAGCAATAGAATTTTTTTAAACCTATGAGGTAAAATAGTAAAGATATTATTAATAGACTAAGACTGAAAGAGCAGTGTCTTAATTATGGTTCCTTTTTCTGATTCTCTCTTAAAGATAATGTCTACTGCCAGTGAAGGACTAGAAAGAAAGGATTAGGGTTAGGATAGTAATACAGGGAATAGTAATTGTTGAGTTAAGATCAAAGAACCTTCCAAAATCTAGGTTGCTCAGAGTATCAGCAGTCAGCTATTTTTCTATTGGAAGCAATAGAGTAGTTCATTAAGAATGAAAAAAACAAAAAGAAACACTTCTCCATAAGGCCATCACTTAATCTACTAGGCTAAACTAAACAGCATAATTTTACAGAATCTCAGTTTTTCAGGGGATCTTCATATTAAGCCAACAGGCTGACATTCTCTCTGCAAGAGCCCCACCAAGTGGTCATCCAGACTGTGGGTGAAAGTCACAGAAAAACAGATTAGGAATCCTTTGAAGAGAGAATGATCAGACAGAAGATGGGTGAACATGAATCCTCCATCTGTAGAGAGATTCAGATTCAGGCTTCATGTTTAAGCAAGACATCTGCTTCTCCCACCATTTGTTTCTGGTAACTTTCTTGTCCTTGCTTGAACTATGTTTGCTCTTTGACCTCATGACCCCCTGTGCCTTGAGTCCTCCATTTTCTCTTAATCAATGAGCCCTCTTCTGTCTTCCCATTTTGCCCTGTCCGGCCCCAGACTGGTGTCCACCACTTAAATCATGCTTTCAATATTACTTTCAACTCTAATATAGCCATCCTGTTTCTCTGCCCCTGAAACTCAGCAGCTGAGAGTTTCTGGAGAAGAATCATCCAGCTATGGCAATTGATGTCACTACGTATCATTGCTTTTTTGACTAAGGTTGGGTCCTCATTTATGATCAATATATGTCTGATCAACTGACAATGGCAGTAAAGAAGGATGGCACTAAGTCTAAAGTCTAAATCTTCCCTCTCCTCTCAAATCCTCTTCCTGCCACCAACTTTTCTTAGACTTCACAGATGATGGATCTGCCATTTCCCTGAGAAAAGCCAAGGGCATGAAGTGAGAACTGCATCTTCCTCTTCCTCTTCCTTATAAGTTTATTAGTATCTGTACTTCCCTTTCCTGATGGAAGAGGTACTCAACTAAAGACTCATGCCTCAACCTGTGGCTTGGATTCCATCCCTTCCTGTCTATTCAATGAGTTTATCGTATCAGTCAACTTCCTGTTCTACTTTTACTTCAGAAAATAAACAGAACAATGATTTATCTCATCGAAAATGAAAGAAAAAAGAAAGAATACCTTATCAGTTTGGGTCTTTTAACTATAAACAAAAGAAACCAACTCATAATAATTTATAGAAAAAGTAGAATTTATTGGAAATATACTGATATAACTCATAGCATAAATGAAACTGCTAAACAACCAAGCCTCCTGAGGGCAGAAAGTTCAGAATCATAGAAGATGGAACTATGGACCTTCATGATCACATATATTTACAAACTCACGTTCAACCATCTTCCCTCCCTGTGTGTCACCACTCAAGATTCAGCTCCTGGGAAGGAATCATTTGATTGGTCCAGCCCACCAGAAAAATGTGGAGAGGAGACATTCTTGATACATTCACCATTGACTTCCATATGGCACAGTTCAGTGGACACTGTTTACCCTTATCTTGCTTGATTTCTCTGTAGCACTTGACACAGGTGAACATTTTCTCCTTCCTGAGTCCTTCTCTTTCTTTGATTTCTGTGACACTATTCTCTCTATTAAGAAAAAAAGTTTACATCTTCTTTGTAGGTTCCTTTTTTTCTGCTTAAATATTAAATGTTGGCTTTCCTGGGGCTCTATGGTTCTTATCTTCTCAGATACATGGTTTCAACTTCCACCACTGTTATAGCACACTATACCTCCTGTCAAATCTTTTTCTTGAGTTTTGGACTGAATTCTACACTTGAATATGCAGTAAAATTCAGTATGTTTAAAAGAGAACTTTCTTCTTTCCCCCAAAGCTGCTCTCCTATTTTGATAAATGGTACATCTCTTACCAGTCTTCCAGTCCACATTCCTGGGAGTCTTAAGTTACATTCTACAAAGTAAGCACCCTGAACTATTCATAATACACAAGTCTTTGCAATCATTGAGTGAAAAGGACTTTAGTCAAGAGAGAGAGGAACTCTCTCCAGGGGCAATTGTTTCCTCAAGGTAAACATTGGGTGGGGACTTGAGATTCTTGAGGATTATAAACCAGTTAAATACGTGATATTCTTCCTGAGGGCAATTTAGTCAACAGTGCAATTAACATCAGCTGCCGAAAGGAAGCAGTTTTGTGGAAGTAGATTAAAATAGGAAGGAGGAAGGATCTAAAAAGATTCAAGTTGAGCAAAGTCTTCTATTTACATTAGACTGGTGATCTTGGAAGACTTTACCCGCTTTTCTGTGTTTCTTGAAATAGTGCTTCATATTCATTATTTTTCCTTAAATATTTCTGCAAATGTTAGTAATTAGAATTTATTTTGTGGGGAAAAAAACCTTTTAATAAAAAAAGAATAATTGAATGAGCTGTGAGCCACTTCTGCTCGTTCTTAACTCTGGAGAGAAAAGTTCAAAGACATGGTCATGTCTCAAAACATCACCCTTCACTGGTACAAGCAACGTGAATGGCAGTGATATTGACCTGGAGGAAATATGCCAATCTTCCTTAAGCTGGCCTTTTCAAACCTAACTTTGCAAATGTCATGAGAAGAAACAAATGATTGTTCACTTGTAAGTTTGACTCATAAACCCACATATAAGAAATATCAATAAATTTAAATTTGCACTTGTTTGGTAGAAATAATGGGCCTTAAAAGTTATGTGTTACCTTATTTAGAAATTCCACGTGCACTTGAAATATATTCAAACATAAAGTTAATATTTAAAACCATATGCAAATTTAGTGTAAATGATTTTTCTTATTACATAAGGACTTTTTTTTCATTGTGTGTTTTAGATGCTGTTATTTTAAGTAAGGACTCAGTGAGATTCATATATATACTCCACAAATATTTGATGTTTGGACAATTTTCAGAAGTAGGCCTATTACATAAAATGGGGCAAAAAAAATCTGTGTTTAGATACCATGTAATTAGCTTCAAGTTCAAATAACATAAAATATGTGTTGTTTAGTTGTATAAACCACCTTCATGCACAAAATGTTAATAGTAGAAAATATTGGAAGTCACAGTGCTCTAGCAAATTGTGACTGGGGAATCTTAAAACAAGTCAGCACTTGACCAGAAAGGTTTGACATCTGACCTTTGATTTTTAAAAATACGTTGCTGACTCTGCAGGAATGTCCAGTCCTGAATGATCTAAGGGTAAGCAGCTTCTTTCTCCTTCTACGCCTCCACAAAGCTGGGAGTTATGTGGCAAGATTCAGTACCAGGAATGCTTTTTTGAACAAAAAACCTGAGGATCTTTTTCTTGGCCTTATTCAGAATTATCACATAAATGGCAAGCAATGATTTATGATCAATTAATTAGATGGAACCTGAAGTCCTATAAAATATCCTTTGTTTTTTCACTTTGATGGGAATTCTAGGTTTAATGTATTTCATGATTAGCTTCAAAGAACTAGTTTAGCTATACTTTTGCTGTTCAGAAGATAATCAGAATCTGTTGTAGGGCGTGTGATGTTCTTTGTAGGTAAAATAAAAAGGAAAAGAATGGGAAATTACACTAGTTGAAGTTAAACTAAGCACTAAAGTTTGGATTGAAAATAGATACCCAGAAGTTACTTTCATATAAAAAGCTAAGTAAAAGAATAATTAATCATTTTCTGACAGTTCCTTTAATTTAAATTAGACAAAAACTGAATTTTTATGCCCTTGAGTTTTTTCTGTACATAACGTAAGCTCCATGAGAACAATTCCTGGTCTGGTCAACCATTGTTTTTGCATTCAACAGTGTTTACGCATAATGGTACCTGAAGTTATTTTCTACCACAGTCCATTAGACCCTATTTCAAGTTGACATAAGCTGCATTGTTCCTTCACAATTCAGTTCCTTTGGTAGTTAGGTAGTTAACAACTTCCAAGAGTTGGATGTCAGTGAAGATCATAGGTCTCTTTTCCCTCAACCTAGTTATGAGGTGATACATTACAGTGTGAGAAAGCAAGCCTCAGACTCAATTTTGAAACTCAGCAAGCATTTATTAGCATGCAAACACCAACACAGTCATACCAACTGTCTGTATTCTCAGCGAAGTCCAGCTCCCTTTCCTTTTGGGTCCTCTGACAAGCAACTTGCATGGAAGGTTTACTCGAGGCAGAATGCAATAATACCGTAGCAACAGAATTCAGGACCAGTGTGCCGGCAAAATAGTGCGAGCCAATCCATGTACATTGTACAGCAGTCATTTCACTAATGCAAAATAATTTTTAAAAATTTCCAACATCCTTTATGTCAATTAATAAATACTCTAGCGACTGGGGATAGTGGTAGTTGAAGCTAAGAGCAGCTTCTTTGAATGGCTTTTGCACAGTCTTCCAAATGCTAACTCATTCTCCCGCGTATACATATTCTGCTTATAGTTTGTAGATTAAAGCTAATGTGTACATATATATCATGCTGCCTATGGTGATGTATTTTAAGTAAAATAATATAACATTCCATCCTTATAGTTCTATATATATATATATATATTTTTTTTTTTTTTTGAGGAAGATTAGCCCTGAGCTAACGTCTGTCACCAATTCTCCTCTTTTCGCTGAGGAAGACTGGCCCTGAGCTAACATCTGTGCCCATCTTCCTCTACTTTATATGTGGGATGCCTGCCACAGCATGGCTTGCCAAGCGGTGCCATGTCTGCACCCAGGATCCGCACCTGGGATCCAAACTGCTGTGCTACCAGGCGGGCCCCTTCAATATATTTTTTAAAAAATAAAAACATCTTGAGGCCGGCCCAATGATACAGCTGTTAAGTTTGCACATTCCGCTTTGGTGGCCCAGAGTTTGTGGGTTTGGATCCCAGGTGTGGATCTACACAACGCTTATTAAGCCATGCTGTGGCAGGCATCACACATATAAAGTAGAGGAAGATGGGGACAGATGTCAGCTCAGGGCCAGTCTTCCTCAGCAAAAAGAGGAGGATTGGGGGCAGATGTTAGCTCAGGGCTGATCTTCCTCACAAAATAAATAAACAAATAACTAAAAACATCTTACATAGCCAAAATGATATTATCACACCTAACAAAATTTAATAATTTATTGATATCATGTAATACTCAGTCCATATTTAAATTTCTCCTGTTGTCCCTTTGCAAGCGGTCTATTTGAATCAAGATCCAATCCCAACACATCTTAAATTCCTTGTGTCTCTTTCATTCTTCCATGGTACCTTTGGGATCACATTCTGACTTGCTGACGTTCTCCCACCTGTCCTTTAGAATGTCTTATATTGCTTGATCCCTTTCTTGTGGCGGTGCTTTACTTGTCACTTCGTCCCCGGTAATCTCTATAATCTAGGAGTCAAATCTAAAAGCTTTATAAAATTCAAGGTAAACATTTTTTGTCAAAGTTAAAATCACAGGTCATGTTCAATACTTTACATTGTCTCACATGGGGAGTCACAAATGTCTAGTAGTCCCAACCAGTGGTGATATTAAATTTGGCCATAAGATTAAAGAGTTTGGAAGTCTGATTCTTCCATTGTTAAAGTTATGTTTCTCAGCCTGTGACTAAAATTATTTAGCTGGAACTATGTGAATTTCCGGGTTACCAGCAGCCATTTGCCTAATGCTTTTAAGACCAATTGATAAAACTTAGCTGAATCAATAATCTTGTTAAGGCTTGCAAAGTAGTTATATTTATAATTCTATCACTTACTTCACAGTTTTTAGCTGACTTTCTTCTGTCAAGCAGACTTTCTCTTTCCAAATAGGGCTATTTAATTGCTCTAGACAATAGTTTCTTCTGGAAAGTGAAATAAATGTTAACTCTTTCCTTTGCCTCTAAAATTTGGAGGTAATTTACTGAGCAGATATCTGTCTCCAGAACTCTAATTGACTCTGTACAACATGGCTGTTTTCTAACTCATGTTCTATAATTTGTTTTTTATAATTCCCATTGTGCTTCCGTCAAAATGGCTATCTGGGAACAATTATCATGGTGTATTGCATTTCCTCTATGTTTCTTGTTGTTATGTAAAGTTCTCTTAGTAATCACTACTCTTGCTCTATTCATTCTATTTCCTTGCAAGGATGTACTTGATTCGTTTTACTGTAATCTATTCCTGCCAGGGTATTCCCATAGTGTTCTACAATTTCTATTGTGTTTGGATTATTTCATTTATAATATATATTTGGTGTTGAATTGATTCCCACAAATTGGTCATGTTCCAGTGCTAATATCCTGTTACTCCCATTCTGCAATCACTAACACTCTCCTTGGGTATCTAAACAGATCATGGAACTCTCTTGTATGTGGTCTCAGAAACAATTTGTGTGGCCAAAATTTGTTTAAGGATAAATACCAAAGATCTAGTATATCAGGCAGGAAATCATCTCTTGAAAATTTTAGTGGGTTGTAGGATTGACTTAGATTTGACAATAACTGGGTTTGTCATTATGGGATCCCATTAGTCTGTCTTCTGGTGTTGTGCTGAAAACTGAAATAATTTGATACACTAGTTAGGCCGGTGTAACACATAAAATAGGCCATGGTTTGAGAGATATGGGGCCCTGTGAAAGAAAATTACTTTGCTCTCCATGTTGAAGAATTTTAAAATAAATTATAGACAACAGAACAAAACCTCTAGGAGAGGAAGAACGGATGCTAAATCACCAGAGCGAAGCCTCACATGTAATGGGAACTACACCAATGTTTATTGAATGAATTAATTTCAACTCACTCATTTCTGTGGGAGTTAGAGGTCCTCTACAGCAACACAGATGAGATTTAGAAAAATCGTCTTGTTGAGATCTCTCTTGACTGAGATTTTATATTTTCTTCTATAGGAAAATGTGTCGAAGTTCTTTTGCCTTTCCTGAGGGTGTTTATAACACAAAAAGAAGATCTATTTCTTACCCTCCAACATCAGTTTCTTACTGATATTATTACTAAATTTCAAGGTCACTTTAGGAATATTTGTCGGTAAAATAAAGGCACTACTTGAAGAAAGCATCTGTCATTTCTCAGGTTGTGTTTCCCATGTTTACACTTCTAAAAACTCAGAAACACAATTTCTCCTAACCACCTGGACATGTTTAACCATATGTACTCACTAAAACTAGAGGAGACTGATGTACCAATCAGAACATCAACAGAAATATGTCTGCCAGTGGGATGGAGCATGATTGACTGGTTCACATGGTTCCTCTCCTCCCTTTCCCCTACCAAAGTACAGAAGGGTCTTCATGAGCAGGGAATTAGATGATTTTAATGGCATGTGTCACCATAGCTGGTACCTGACGTGTCCATTTCCATGGTAGTGGTTAAACTGCCAAATTAACACAAAGTTCTACATTTGTCAGACTCCTCTGTTCTCTAGAGAGTGCTAGAAACCCAGCACTAGTCAGATTAGGCTCTTCAAATTTCCCTTTTATAAATAACAAGCAGAGTATTCCATTCCTGTTTATATATTCTTCTTTTAAAAGAATAGTTAATGTCCATAAAATTGATTGGGTTTAAGCTTTCCAGTTACGACCGTAACCTAATCACTTAATCCTATCACCTGTGAGCTCTTACCTAGGTCACTTTATTTGAATTTTAGTTCTCTACCAAAAGATGTATAATCTTATCCTTTACTTTTTTATTCCTGCTATATATATATGTATATTTATATGGGGCAGAGGGGGAATGCTATTTTCCTCAACATTTTATTTTATTTTTTTAAGATTTTATTTTTCCTTTTTCCCCCCAAAGCCCCCCAGTACATAGTTGTGTATTTTTAGTTGTGGGTCCTTCTAGTTGTGGCATGTGGGACACCGCCTCAACATGGCTTGATGAGCGGTGCCATGTCCGTGCCCAGGATCCGAACCAGGGAAACCCTGGGCCACCGAAGCTGAACGTGTGAACTTAACCACTGTGCCACCAGGCCGGCCCCCAAACATTTTATTTTGAAATTTTTCAAAATTACAATAAAGTTAAAAGAGTAATACAATGAATTCTTGTGTATTTCGTATTTAGATTTACCAATTGCTAATAGTTTGCCAAACTAACTTTATCTCATCTCTCTCAATTTCTTTCTCTCCTCTTTAACACTATGAATTATGAAATTTTTTCAATGCGTATTAATTCATTAGCACTATTAATATTTTTATGTCAAATTCTCCCAAATTTGGCCAGAGAGAGCCACCTCAGACTATCTCCTTTACACTTTTACATGATCATATTCATTCATTATATTTTAATTCCTCTTGATTTCATGTCTTAGAAGAGTTAACCTTCGGGTTTGTTACTATTTTGCTTTCTCCCGCATGCACCTCCTACAGATGTGAATGATTTAGTAATTTGAAATAATTACTTGGTCTTTTCAATGTCTTTAGGGCAAGATTTTAAAATACATGTGTATATATACAAAATTGGATGTTCTTATATTCCGTAGTAAACTATGCCTTTTTAAGAAAAATTCTTCCTCTTAAGTTCAAGGACTAATACTGGAATGGGTATAATGGACCTGAAATTGACATTTGCTTCTTGGTGTAACTCCTGCAACCTTCTACTCAATGCCTCTTTCTTAGTATAAACTGTCCTATGATATTATTTCTCATGCATTTTTAAATTAGATGAGGTGAAATTTAACATACCTTCAGAATTCTGAATCCAGCTAGAGATTAAAACAATCAAAATACTACAGGGACTTTTAGATGAACAATCTAGTATTGTTCAGAAATGTTAAATTACAGGACTTCCTTAAAGGTTTTTCCCGGTGTAAGAATACTTTAAAGTGCATACGATGTTCAATACTTGCCATTTTTTATAGAATGGGTTGAAAGGTGTCACTTCTTAAGGAAACTATCACTTCTTTTTTTTTTTTTCTAAAGATTTTAGTTTTTTCCTTTTTCTCCTCAAAGCCCCCCAGTACATAGTTGTATATTCTTAGTTGTGGGTCCTTCTAGTTGTGGCATGTGGGACGCTGCCTCAGCATGGCCTGATGAGTGGTGCCATGTTGGTGCCCAGGATTTGAACCAACGAAACACTGGGCTGCCGCAGCAGAGTGTGCGAACTCAACCACTCAGCCACAGGGCCGGCCCCACTATCACTTCTTTATAGTTCTTTCTAAATATTTTCTATATGGGTCATTAATATTTCTACTTTGAAATGGAGAAAAATATTTTCCAAAACTGGGTTATTCTCATGACGTAGAGATTTTAAAGTCTTTCATCTCATAGAATATTGTTTATTTCATAAAGCAAGATTCAGCTAAAATGTCCCCTGTTACTCTGAAGGCTTAAGGATAATTTCACAAGCTATCCAGGCAGTCACTTACTCCAAAATCCCCCTAGGGGTAAAGAAGTTTTATTTCCAGCCCCACGTCTTTTGCTAACCAACTCATTGAGTTACCTTAGGCAAATCATTTGACTTCTTTGGATTTACTTTATATGAAAAGCAACAGAATTTGACTACATGATTTCTAAAATCATCGTCAATTCTAAATTTCTGTGAATCTTCGGTAACATATTTAAAATTTTATCATCTGAAGAGAGTAGTAAGAGAATACTTCCTTTTATTTTTTTGCAACAATCTTTTGCTAGAGATGGAGCTAAGAGCTAGCAGCAGGGACCAGAGGAAGGCTATAATGCACTTCCGCTAGCTCCTTCCTTATTTAGCCATTCCTTACATGTATTTTGCAAACACAAAGTATTGCATTTGCACAGCCTTGCTGTGCTGAATAGTACAGACTCTGGTGCAAATGTTGAGAAGAGGACGGATCAGAGATAGTTCTTTTTTCCCTTCCAAAATTTTTAAATGCATTAATGCTGGTTCACACTAGTCTCTCACATGGGAGCCATGTTAGGACAAATATATTCATTTAAGAAACATTGCTGGTTCTGTATTTCCATGTATCATCCTGCAATCCTATCTCTCTAACCCTCAAGTTTTAGCATGTCCAATTATTTTCTAAGACATTGTAAAGGATGCAATACGTTAATGACAATAGGCTGTCTCCTTGGAGCAGTGGCTTATCTGTTTTCAAATAAATTACTGGAGAAAATGTATTCAATTCAAAGAAGCAGAATTTCTTATGAACTTTCTGGAAAACAGTCCTCAAAATGTTCTAACTTAGACATCCACTTACTGCTGGCTTAATGATCAAAAGGGTTTAGAGAGCACAAAGCATTTTAAAGCTGAAGTGATTTAAATGCCTGTTCTGCCGTACTCCTTGTTCTTGCATGCGTTCACTCACTGGCTGAATTTATAGAACCAATTTGGGAGAAGAACAATGTTTGTGCCTCCCCTAAGAAATTCCTCAAATTCCTGATAGGGACAATCAAAAGAGAATCTGAGTTGCTCTTTCTGAGACATTTCTTACATACTCAGCAGCAGTAAAAGTTTTGATTGTTCAGGTTGCAGAAAGAAAGTCACAATTTTTGTTTATTTCTTCTACCTTTAAAAGCATAGTTTAGAGTGTTGTAGTAGATGAAAAAGACAAAAAAATCCCGCAATAAACTACAGGTCGAGTGCCTATGGCATGAGCTGTATAATCAGACGGACCTGGATTCAAATCCTAGTGGAGACATTTGCCAGCTCTATGATTTTAGGTGTTACCCTAAAGGAGCCTGAATCTCAGTTTTTCATCCATAAAATGGGACCCAATATTTCGTGTTATAAGTTTTAAATGAGATAATACATGTAATATACTTAGCAGAGTCCTTGGAACACATAAAATGCCCAGTAAACACTAACCATTATTAACTGGTTGCTAACCTTCTATTCTATTTCTAAAAGTTGAATATTTAAAAAATGTAACTAAAATACCGTTGTAACTCCTCAAAGAAATGAAGGGCTCCTTGCTATCATTAGATGCCCATTCGGTGTTCACATTCCCCCAGTAGATTTATTCAAATTAGGATCAAAACAAAACCCACACGTTAAATTTGGTTGACATTTTTCTTCAGACTTTAATCTATTGGCTTCTCTTCCTGTTTTTTTCTTTTTATTCATTCTTTTCATGTGTTGAAGACATTGGATCATTAGTTCTGTAGTATTTCTCACATTCTTGTTTTTCTGGTTACATCTGCCATAGTGTTACTGAAAACGCTAACAAAAAAAATCAGAATTTAAAATTTAACACTAACTGAAATTAGATAGTTCACTTAGCTAGATTCGACCAGACTGTAAATTCCATGAAGTCATTTTTTTATAACTCTTTTGTATCCTAATGGGGCCTGATGATACAGTGCTAGGCGAATAATAAATACTTGCTGTTTGGTCAATTACTGTGAGTGATAATCCTGCATTTGACTCATAGATATTAACATTTATATCAGGGATGAAGGAAGAATTGGGAATTTAAGAATTAGGTCTTGCCTTGCCATGATTTTGCTGTTTAACACAGAAAAAAACTCATTAAATATTTCTGAGCTTCACCTTACCAGTCTATAAAAGAGGGATGTTCTGCGTCATAGGTTTGCTATGGGAATGAGAAAATGCGTGAGTGGTGATACAAATGCTAGTTAAATAATAAGTGTTTTTCTTCTTGAATAAAAAGCGTCAACACGGATATTTAATTTTAACATCAGCAGTTGAATAAGAGGCTAAATGGGCTTGCTGATTGAAAAACCACCTTTATATTTAAAAAATGGAAAATGATTTTTCCTACTCAGTTTCCACTTCTCTCTTGGCCATGATAGTGTGGTTTTACATGCCATTTTATAATTGGAGAATGAACTTTCCCCTGAATCTCTCAGCAAGTGCAAATCCAGTTGAAATGATTGGCTTAGGTGACAAATGAGACAAGAGACTTTGGCTTACACACCCAGAGCTCCTGATGACACCAGCCTTGGAGCTCCTCTGAAAGCAACAAGGACTAAGCTCCTGTCCAAACGAGGCAATTGGAAAATCATTGACTGATTTTTAATCAATGGCAAATTAAAATGGAATATCCATAGAATTAAATATGAATGCCTGTGAATACAAATGTCATTACAAAAATGTCATTCCAATGAATATTAGGTAAATTTGTAATGAGGTCTTTTGAAGTAAAAATAATGTCATAATTTCAGTTTTAACAAAGGCTCGACAAGTGGCTAGTGTCTGGGCACCTAATATGTTTAATGGTTTAAAAAACAGCTTTTAAATTCTACTTAGGATTTATTTATGAAAGTTTTGATTCACAATTAAGATATGTATTGTGCTGAGAAAACTACAGTGAATGGCCGGGAAGCAGCCTGGTTGCAGAATTGCAGGAATGTTGAACGTACAAGGCCCACTCTGCTTGTCGATTTATGTAGAGCTTTACATTTACCTCCTCTCATTGGTTTGGATGGAAGGTCTTTTTAGTTAAGGAATAATGAGCCACCCCTGCATATACAAATAAGCCAGAACAGTGGTTCTCATCCCAACGAGACTATTTAAAAATACTAATATCCAAGGTTCACCCAAGATCAATTACAGATCAGAATTTCTGAAGGGATGGTCTATGTATTTATTGCTGTTAGGTCAAAAAGCTAGAATTAGCTCCTTTTAATTTTGTCCTCCGTTAAAAATAGGAAGCTGGTGATAAAATTAATTTTGGGAAAGCATATAACATTTGAAAATTACAATAGGTCAGGAAGGAAGCAAAATGAGGTGGCTGTTATATTCGTGCCCTCTGTGAGCACAATTACAGACCTCAGACTGAGCCACTGTGTAGGGTTTCAGCTCCTTGAAATTATTTCATGCACGTATGCTTCTTTTTCTCATCTAGAGATTACCTTCTCTCCAAGATTAGTTAACTTTAAAGACTCTATAGACAATTTAGGTTTTCTAACAAGGATTCTTTCTTGAGACCACTTTTATATGTGAAATATCTTAGGAAAGTCGTTTACTCAATCAAAAAAATACTGATAAAAGATTTTTTCCCATGACTCACCATAATGAGCAGTCTTTCCGTTGAAAATAATCTGTTCCTAAATATCAATATGTTTTTGACAGATTTTTTCCCTCAATAACTGTTGAGAGACTTTTAATTTGTAACCTGCTAGATAGAAAGTTTGGTTTGAAAAATCTATTTAATTTTCAAGAATGATTTATATCTGAGGGGGATGGGGAGTGGAAGAAAAAGAAAGGTTCTGGGTCCAAATTCTTTCAAACTTCTCTAAGTTGTTGTGGTTTTCTGGAAGTTAGAATATTTATCCTACGGCTTTCATTAGTTTGACTGTCTTAATTCTTTTGTCTTACTGCTAGTATTAAAGGGAAAGGATGAATCAGTTGATAAGGAAACACAATTTTTGAAAGGACATACAGATATTCTGTTAGTTTATTCTTTTATAATATTAGGTAATCCTTAAGCTTCAATTACTCTTTGAAAAATTCTATAGCAGTTAGTCATTTTTCCTTTCTATTTCATTTCCATTGTGTGCCCAACCATTTTTCATTATTGGATTAGACTTAACATAGTCTGCTAAAAAGATAATAGATAGCTGGCTCTGCAAGGTCCTTCCAACTTATATTTTGATAAACCTATGACTAAAATTAATCTTGACTCCACCTTGATGAGTTTATTTATTGATCTGCATGGCAGAGCTATAAGCACAACTTTGTCAATTTCAAACTATTAAAAATATTTATAAAAATGAAACATTTATTGACTGCTCTGGATTCAGGGCTACACGATCAGAAAATAGCTTCATTCTTCTATCACCGATGTCACACCTGAGTGTTAGGCTTTCCCTTCTCCAGTATTTGGTACATTTTAAACAGATCTTGTAGCTAGTCAGTCATTAGCAGATGTTGAAAAGCCCATTCTAAAGTAATAGTTTAATCTTGCTTCTATTGTAAAGTTTTTTCCCCTTAGGTCCGGCCCTGATCCTGTTTTAGGGATCGGTGATGTGGGCGGGGAGGGAGAAGTGTTAACTGTTCAGTCTCCTTACTTCAAATCGTTTTCCACTTGTCCACTCACTCTGCTGTGCCTGGCTCTTCGAGCTTCCGGGTGGGAAGTGTGATGAGCAGTAAAGTGGTAAAAAGGGAGGCAAGAGGTACAGTGGTTAAGAGCATGGACTCTGGAATTAGATACCTGAGGTTAGAGCCTCTACCACTCACTGGCTTCATGAGCTTGGTTATAACTCCATAGTGTTGCAGGTTCCTCATCTATGAAGTGCCAACAAGGAATTTTTTAATGACTATTTGAATAATGATTTGTGGTTGTGAGGATTATGCGAGTCCACTTATGTAAAGCCTTTACTCAATCACTGTTAGTTGTTCTGGATATTCCTGCTGGGTTTGTTATTACTGGGTACTGGTCGTTCTCCTGGGGCTGTGTTTTGGATGCAGCTGCTCTCTACCTTGGCAGGCACCCATTGTTAGTTTTGTTTTGTGGGATGATTTGGTGAGTTCTCTGCCTCCCCTCCATCCACAGGGATCTCTGCACTGTAGTTTCCTGATGCTTGCGATGCACTTGCTGGCTGACACTTGCCAGTATCCCTGTCCTAGCAGTAGACTCATGAGGTTTTCTTCCCTGGGCAGTCAGTGAAGAGTGAACATGGGAAAACTAATACATCCAGGCCCAGCTGATCACTGGAAGTACCGGCCATTCCTCCTGCTGGTCTCTCTTTGCCCTGCCTTATGGGCTGCCTCAGCTGCCTCCTGCCTACAGATTCCTTGAGGGCCCTGTGTCTGGCTTCAGTCTGTATCTTCATGTATGCTTCTAAACACCTGGAGACAGATGTGAGAGCTTCCTAAAGTACTCTCATGAATGTGCCTAGACATTTTTGCCACTCAGCAAATTCCACCAGAGCAGTGAAATATCTCCTGCAGCAAACCTTAATCTCTCTGGGTGATGCTCTTAGGGCTCTTGTTACTTGGATTGCTTTTGGGGCAGCACACCACTCCCCTTTCCCACATGACACCATGGTACTCTCTTCCTTGAATTCATTTCAAAGTCTCCTCTTCAATGAGTTTCTAACGTTCTCCCTAAGTGGGCCACTGGGTGTGATGGTTGCGAGACCCCTTTGGCTCTGCCCTGGGGACGTGTTCAGAATGTAGGATGTTCATCAGTTTTTATCAAGTGTAGCTAAAATTTGGAGTCAACAAAGAGGAACCTATTTCACATGCTATAAGTGGTTCGGTCATTCCTTCTCCGATAATCAAGGCTGAGTAATGTGGCAAATTAAATTCCAACATATCTGTATTCCAACTGCCTGGAACCACATTTATTTGTCTTGTTTATATTAACACAGATGTAAATAAGTGATTTCTCTGGGAGAAATGTGATTATTTTTATTATAGAACCTTTGCTATATGAGCAGAGAGAAATTATAAACTGAAAAAAGATCCCCATAATCCCATGTACTTAAACCTTACATCATTCTTGTTAAATATAACTTAACAGCAGCTAATATAGCAATGCTTGTCTTCTTTCTAAAAATCAAATATTCCATGTTGATAGCCATTATTAATAGTTTGAATCTGATGTGATCATACCTCAGACAGGGTCAGAATAAACTAACCAGAGTGTGGTCATTTTTAATTTTTGTCATACGAGTTTCAAAGTACAATTCTAGAAGGATTTTGAGAGGTCATCCATCTATGCTCAGTGTCCCCCAGTAGAACTTTTTGTGAAGATGGAAATGTTCCATGCTGGCCAACACATGTGGCTGTTGGGCACTTGAATTATGACAAGTCTGACTGAGGAACTGAATTTTTAATTATATTTAATTTCAATTATTTAAAATTAAAATTTAAATTTTATGTAACTAGTGGCTACTCTATTGGACAACTCAGTTCTATCTTTACACAGACTTGGTTAAGTCTAAACTAATAATTAAACAACTTTTTTTTCTTTAGTAAGACTGATTTTTTTTTCCACAGAAAATAAAAATAGAGTTATTGAATAACATGGAAATACATCCTCTGCCTTAGATTACCTGCCTTATCAAATAGAATAATTTAAAGGAGAAAATCAGCACTGTCTTTTACCACTAAAATGATCCCAGGCGAGGACATTTTAGTGTAAACAATGTGGAGGCAACATGGATCCTTTAGCAATCTTCCATGATTTGTATTTGTGTAGAGATTACAGTTCACAGCACATTATCTCATTTTTTTTTTTTTTTTCAGAAAGAATCCCTTATATTATTTTCATCCTCATGTTAGGGGTGGGGATGTTGAGTATCCAGGAACTGAAGTGACCTGGCAGATATCACAGCATGAGTGTTAGCGGGGAGAGGATGAGAGTGTTTGGTGTAGTTTGCACAAAATAACATTTCCTAAGGACTCATCTGTGGCAGGCACTACCTTGTGTGAAGGATTCAGGGAGGAATAAAATAAAGCTCTTCTGTCTTGGATATTTTGGGTGCCCTCCCATCTGTCTTTGGGTAGGAGATTGGAGGGAGGGAGAAAAGGGAGGCTGACTCCTCTCTAGGAGGCTCTTAACAGTTCTCTCCATCTGGATGTCAGCAGCCCACCCCTCATCTAAGCCTGCTGGACAACTCTGCCAGTACCAGTCCCACTAACTTGCACTGCCTCTTAAAGCTTGTCTGCATCATGTCATATGTTCAGAATTCATCCCTTTTAAAATAAATTCTCCTTCTTAAATTATTTGGTGAATCTCCTCTGACTCTGGTTGGAACCCGGGAGTAATATATCCCCTCCTTCTAGGGAAATAATAAGAATTAGAGCAGAAATAAATGAAATTGAAACAAAAAAGACTATAGAAAGGATCAATGAAACAAGGAGCTGGTTCTTTGAGAAGATAAACAAAATTGACAAACCCTTAGCTAGACTCACCAAAAAAAAAAAGAGAGAAGCCTCAAATAAGTAAAATCAGAAATGAAAGAGGAGAAATTACAATGGCTACCACAGAAATACAAAAAATTATAAGAGAATATTGTGAAAAACTATATGCCAACAAACTGGACAATTTAGAAGAAATGGATAAATTCTTAGACTCTTACAGCCTCCCAAAACTGAATCAAGAAGAAATAGAGAATCTGAATAGACCAATCACATGTAAAGAGATTGAAACAGTAATCAAAAACCTCCCCCAAAATAAAAGTCCAGGACCAGATGGCTTCTCTGGAGAATTCTACCAAACATTCAAAGAAGATTTATTACCTATTCTTCTCAAATTATTCCAAAAAACTGAGGAAGATGGAAGTATTCCTAACACATTCTACGAGGCCAACATCACCCTGATACCAAAGCCAGATAAGGACAACAGAAAGAAGGAAAACTACAGGCCAATATTGCTGATGAACATAGATGCATAAATCCTCAACAAAATATTGGAAAATGAAATACAGCAGTACATTAAAAAGATCATACACCATGATCAAGTGGAATCCATACCAGGGACAAAGTGATGGTTTAACATCCGCAAATCAATCAGTGTGATACACCACATTAACAAAATGAGGAACAAAAACCACATGATAATCTTCATAGATGCAGAGAAAGCATTTGACGAGATCCAACAACCATTCATGATAAAAACTCTCAATAAAATGGGTATAGAAGCAAAGTACCTCAACATGATAAAGGCCATATATGACAAATTCACAGCCAACATCAAACTCAAGGAGGAAAAACTGAAAGCCATCCCTCTGAGAACAGGAACAAGACAAGGGTGCCCACTCTCACTGCTCTTATTCAACGTAGTCCTAGTGGTTTTGGCCAGAGCAATCAGGCAAGAAAAAGAAATAAAAGATATCCAAATAGTCACTGAAGAAGTGAAACTCTCACTGTTTGTAGATGACATGATTTTATATATAGAAAACCCTGAAGAATCCATTGGAAAACTATTAGAAATAATCAACAACTACAGCAAAGTTGCAGGGTACAAAGTCAATTTACAAGAATCAGTAGCATTTCTATACTCAAATAAAAGAAGAATTCAAGAATACAATCCCATTTACAATCGTAACAAAAAGAATAAAATATCTGGGAATAAATTTAACCAAGGAGGTGAAAGACCTAAACAAAGAAAACTATAAGACATTACTGAAAGAAGTTGATGATGACGTAAAGAAATGGAAAGATATTCCACGCACATGGATTGGAAGAATAAACATAGTTAAAATGTCTGTACTACCTAAAGCAATCTACAGACTCAACACAATCCCAAACAGAATCCCAATGATATTCTTCACAGAAATAGAACAAAGAATCTTAAAATTCATATGGGGAAACAAAAGACCCCGGATAGCCAAAGAAATCCTGAGAAACAGGAACAAAGCTGGTGGCATCGCAGTCCTTGACTTAAAAATATATTACAGGGCCGGCCTGGTGGCACAGCAGTTAAGTGCACACATTCCACTTCAGTGGCCTGGGGTTCGGTAGTTTGGATCCCAGGTGTGGACATGGCACCGCTTGGGAAGCCATGCTGTGGTAAGCATTTCACATATAAAGTAGAAAAAGATAGGCACAGATGTTAGCTCAGGGCGAGTCTTCCTCAGCAAAAAAAAACAAAAAAGAGGAGGATTGGGCAGCGGATGTTAGCTCAGGGCTAATCTTTCTCAAAAAAAGAAAAGAAAAAAGAAATCTAAAAAAATATATTACAAAGCTATAGTAATCAAAACAGCATGGTACTGGTACAAGAATAGGCATACAGATCAATGGAACAGAATTGAAAGCCCATAAATAAAACCACATATCGAGGGACAGCTAATCTTCAAGAAAAAAGCCAAGAACATACAATGGAGAAAGGAAAGCCTCGTCAATAAAAGGTGCTGGGAAACCTGGACAGCCACGTGCAAAAGAATGAAAGTAGACCATTATCTTTCCCCATGCACAAAAATAGGCTCAAAATGGACCAAAGATTTGAAGGTTAGACCTGAAACCATAAAACTTCTGGAAGAAAATATAGGCAGTACACTCCTTGACATCAGACTTATGAGGATATTTTCAAATACCATTCTACTCAGACAAGGGAAAAAAAAGAAAAAATAAACAAGTGGGACTTCGTCAGACTAAAGAGCTTTTGGAAGGCAAAGGAAACCAAGATCAAAATGAAAAAACAACCCACCAACTGGGAGAAAATATTTGTAAATCACGTATTGATAAGGGGTTAATTCCATAATATATAAAGAACTCACATGAATGAACTACACAAAAACAAACAACCCAATCAAAAAGTGGGCAGAGGAGATGAACAGACATTTTTCCAAAGAAGATATACAGATGGCCAATAGGCACATGAGAAGATGCTCAACATCATTAATCATCAGGGAAACGCAAATCAACACTACACTTAGATTCATCTTACGCCTGTTAGAATGGCTATAATCAGCAAGACGAAAAACAACAAATGTTGGACAGGATGTGGAGGAAAGGGAACCCTCATCCACTGCTGGTGGGAATGCAAACTGGTGCAGCCACTGTGGAAAACAGTGTGGAGATTTCTCAAAAAATTAAAAATAGAAATATCACATGACCCAGCTATCCCGCTACTGGGTATTTACCCAAAGAACTTGAAATCAACAATTCAAAGAGACTTCTGCACCCCTATGTTCATTGCAGCATTATTCACAATAGCCAAGATGTGGAAGCAACCCAAGTGTCCATCGACTGATGATTGGATAAAGAAGGTATAGTGTGTATATATATATATATACACAATAGAACACTACTCAGCCATAAAAAAGACAAATTCATCCTATTTGCAACCACATGGATGGACCTTGAAGGCATTATGTCAAGCAAAGTAAGTCAGACAGAGAAAGACAAACACCGTATGATTTTACTTGTATGTGGAATATAAGAAACTTACAGACAAAGAGAACAAATTATTGGTTACCGGGGGAAAGGGTGTGGAGGGTGGGGACAAGAGGTGAAGGGGCATACTTATTTGGTGTATGACAAATAATAACGTACAACTGAAATTTCACTATGATATAAGCTATTATGACCACAATAAAAAAAATATATATCCCCTCCTTCTGACTAAACTATTTCTGGTGGTGTATCTCCTCTCTCCTCGGGTTGGGTGGAACAGCACAATAGGTGTACCAAGAATAGCAGCATTGAGGCCTCTATTCTTTTTTGTGTGTGTGAGGAAGATTGGCTCTGAGCTGACATCTGTTGCCAATCTTCCTCTTTTTTGCTTGAGGAAGATTATTGCTGAGCTAACATTTCTTCCAATCTTCCTCTATTTTGTATGTGGGATGCCACCACAATGTGGCTTGATGAGTGGTATGTAGGTCTGCACCCAGGATCTGAACCAGCGAACCCCACGTCACCTAAGTGGAGTGCACAAACTTAACCACTACACCACTGGGTCAGCCCCAGAGGCCGCTATTCTTGAATACTGGCTGATAAATGGAGTGCGATACTATGGATTCCAGCGGTCCAAATGCCCAGCGTGCTGGGGGCCTCAACCCCATTGCAGATGATGCCTCTGTGTTAAGCCATGGGTTTAAATCGAGGCAGCATCCCTTGGTAAATCATTCTATTATCATATACATAACAGAATAAATACTTAAATTCATCAATGATCTGATAATGAATTCTGCTGACAGGTATAACTCTATTTATTGACTAACCATGAAGGATTGCATGTATAAAGTGGGTGCTCAATAAATGATTTTGTGGATGACTAAGTTTGGGTATATTCTTAAGTAATAATACATTATAAATATATACCAAGAAATGAATTGATATTCTAATTGAGGTCAATATATTAACATTAGTTAATATATCATGTCTCGGATCACGTAGTTATATTTTAACAGAGATTTATGAATCTTCACTTAGATTATCATGAGGAGACAATTTTAGTCTCTCAAATAATGGCATTGAGTGACTGCCTATTTTATTTTAAATGATTCTTATAGTATCTGCTATGAGCCAGACACTGTGGTGAGTACTGAGATTAAAACAGCGAACAAGTAGACACTGTCTGCGTTTGGGGAAATTATATTTTATTGGGTAAGATGTATACCAAAGGAGTCATTTACAAATAATTTGTGGATTCCAATTGTTGTAATATGGTTTTTGTTTCCTTCCCCCCTCCTCATTCCACACTCCCGCCCTCATCCTCCCCGGAGGCTGACTCATACTGAGACCAAGAAAACAGAGTTTTTGGAAATTTTTGTCAAGGAGGAGGCAAATATTCTTTAGCATAATAAAGTGCAGGAGATAGACTAAAAGGTGTTAATCTTGCTAGTGTGAAGAAGCTAAAGGGTTTATATTGAGAATCTAAAAGACTGACCTCAGTGAAGATTTTTTCCCCTTCTCTTCTGCCCTCAGCAATGAAAATCTCTGGAACAACTTGGCAATGGCACATAAAGGAGCTGGACAAGAAGAGACCCAGTGACGGATTATGGGGGTCTGGTTGAAAGGGGTGAGAGTAGGGAGAAAGGGATATAAAGAGAATCATAGAGACTGTGAGAGGAAGGAGAGAGAAAAGGGCCCTTGGCAAAGATAGTCTTCTGCCAACATCAAGGTGGCCATGAATGTCTAGAACATTGCAGGAGCTGCGTGTGGTAACCTGCTTTCAAGATAGTCCTCAATGATTCTAGGCCCCTGCTGTTCATGTCCTTATGTGGTCTTCTCCCATACTGGAAAGGGCTGACCCGTGTAACCAATAGGATATTGTGGAAATGATTGAGTGTGTCTTGAGTTTAGGTCATAAAAAGATATGTGGCTTCTGCCTTGCTCTCTTGGATCACTCTATGTGGGAGAAGCCAGCTGCCATGTTGTGAGGACTCTCAAGCAGCTCTGTGGAAAGGTCCATAGGTGAGGAACTGAGGCTTCCTTCCAATAGCCATGTGAGTGAGCAAGCTTGGAGGCAGATCTTCTAGCCTCAATCAAGCATGCAAATGACTATAGCCTTGGGCTGATATCTTGACAGCAGTCTCAGGAGACCCTGAGCAAGAATCACCAGCTGAGCTTCTCTTAAATTCCTGACCCAATGACACTGTGAGTAATAAATCTTTGTTGTTTTATTTATTTATTTTATTATTTATTTTTTTTTTTTTTGAGGAAGATTAGCCCTGAGCTAACTACTGCCAATCCTCCTCTTTTTGCTGAGGAAGACTGGCCCTGAGCTAACATCCATGCCCATCTTCCTCTACTTTATACCTGGGACACCTGCCACAGCATGGCTTGCCAAGTGGTGCCATGTCCGCACCCGGGATCCAAACCGGCGAACCCCAGCACGCCAAGAAGTGGAACGTGCGCACTTAACTGCTGCGCCACTGGGCTGGCCCCTCTTTGTTGTTTTAAATTGCTGTGTATTGGGGTAATTAATTATATGGCAAGAGATAACTAGTATACTAAGAGATGAATTAAACAGAGTCCACTTCAAGTTTCCACTGCCCTGTGGATTCTGAGTTGAACAGGTTGCTCTAACCTGAGCTATTTATTTGTTCTTTTGAATCCTGTGTCTGTTTGATTGGCCCACAACAAGACTTTAGGACTACGGACTGTACTACCCCACCCTTCCATAATAAAGCTGTGGTGTTCAGGTTATAACTTGAAGTGCTGAAAGGAGAACTACAGGGTACAATGAAAGAATATGACTCATTAACACTGTTTCTGTTTACATGTAAGAGTAATGCAGGTGTGGGAGACTGAGTAATCTGAATAAAACTATATTGTGTGCCCCCGTCATAAAAATCATCAGCTTGACATTGTCCTACTCTTAGTTCTGGTCTCTTAGTTCCTCAATACCATTGACCTTTTCTTTTCTCTTTTAAAAAACATTTCTTTAAATTCATTTCTATTGTAATCTGGATCATATCGTTGCCTGTCTCCCCCTTTTAAAAACAACTTTGTTACTCTGTCTTTTGATAATAGAATATTACCTAAAACCCTCTCTTTGTATTCTACATTACAGCTTCATTTCAAAATCCAAATCCTTAAAATTGGCATTCGTTTGCAAATTAACGGTGACTTATGCCATGGTAGATACCTCGTTATGCCTTCTATTGTTTCATGTAACAGTTTGGCCATTGCATAAAAGGATATGTACCAATGATTTTAATAATTGAAATACCATCCTGAGTTTTCTTTTAAGTGGAGAAAAGCCTATTAAAATTAATTCATTAACAAAAACCCCATTGTATCCAGCAAGGCAATTTCCAGTAGAAAGATACCACTATCTCCCTTGCTCACATGTTGCCATTTACATATTTAACATCCTGAACTATGGAGATTTCAATACTATTTAAGCATTAGCATGAAGCAAGCTTGTGAACCAGATACATCTGCCTATTGCTTTTATATATTTGACTCCTTCCCTCCTTTAACTTTGTCATCAAACTCTGAAGTCTTCACTGGTTCCACGCAGATTATATTAAGAATGTCAGCTTCTGGCGCCCTCTTGCGGAGAAATGCTCCTGGTGTTAGTCTTATTGGCAGCTCAGTTACAGTTTGTTTAGGGAAATCTGAAAGGATGAATCATTTTTCCATTTATTTATGCAACATGATTTGAATTCCTGAAACAGTGTGACTCACTTCTTGCTCAGTTATAGGACTGAGTAACTGAGATAAATTTCTATTAAAGCAAACATGAGACATGAAAAGAAAACCTCTCAATAAGCGATTAAATTCCTATTAAAATTTTGACTTGTTAGATAGGGTCATTTGTTCTCACTAGCATTGGTAACAATTAATTGTCAAAATACCATTGACTAAATAGACTAAAGAGGAGTCTTCCATTCAGCATTTGTTATCTCAGGTCCAGGGTCAGGATCCACCATTGTCAGGAAATGTTCCCTGCGAGATGCGTCATCAGACACAATGATGTAATTCACCCTGGTGCCCATTCCTTGCCTGGCATCTCCCACACAGTGATCGCCCTTGGCCTATTCTCTCCTTACACATTATTTTCTTTCCTGAGGTCAAGAAAAAAATAATTAAGTGATCATTGAGGACTTACCATGAGCTGGAGTCTGGGAAACGCTAGAGGGACAGCACAGTGCTTGTCTAACTCTGCCTAGACTACACAAAGCGGGGAATAAAATTAGGCTCACGACACGTGAGTTGTTTCTCTGGTTCTGCTAATACTTGCCTCTGTGGAACGTGTAGCTGCCTCCAGGTATCCCCATCCCAACTCTTTCTGGGAGTTCCCATCAATTCCCAGAAGCGCTCAGTCAGCTCACTCAGCCACCGCGCAATCAGGCATTTTCCCTCCTTCACGCCAGACTCTGGGCTGTGTAGGTTGCCTGGTGTTGCCTGTCAGTGTGGGTGCAGGCTGCTGATGAATGTGTGGCCATAAGGAGGCTACCCCTGCCATGTCGAGGCCAGCTGAGGTCACTGGGGCTTTGCTCTGTGCCTGGAAATGTCCCAGACTCTGCTGGTGTGCTGGAGCTCAGGTTGCGCCAAGGCTTCACTCTGTACTTTGATTTCTCAAGTCTGCACTGGCTTCATCTCCAAGTGGGGAAAATTCCTACCCTCGTTTTATTGTCTTTCATAGGTGCCAAAGCAGCTCTGATTCGGGTGCCCAGTATTTCCCAAACCTCTGAGCGAGGCAGCTCTCCTCCATTCTGTGAAAGGCTCCTCCTCTCAGGCGAGGACCCAGGTCCCTGGAGGGAGGTGAGGTGGGGGCCTGGGTGGAGGGGGGAAGTCATAAAACAAGATGAGCCACATTTGCCTAATATTACTCCTCTCACCCTTTACCCAGGACATTTTTAATAGGAGAAACAGTGAGCTTCACTTCTCTTTTATTTGTTCTTTGCCCACGCCCCGCCTCCCCCCCCCCCACCCCCATTCCTTGTGGCTCTGATTTATCTGTTTGCCAGAAGTGCTCGGACATGTCTGCATCTAGGAAGAATGCAGCTGAGGCTCCAAGGAGGTTCTCTCCACATTCATTGGTGGTGCCAAAGGTGATAGAGGGTGGTGGTGCCAGGTTAAGAGGGGGGACATCTTTAGGTGGAAAATGCTGGCAGTCCCCATGCTTCTAAAATATTCTAGGAGTTCTTGAGGAGAGAATATGTCTCATGGAAACTCTTAGTAGTTTTCAAAACTTCTTGAACTTACCATGAGAGCATAATACTAAAAATTAGATGCTCTAACATTATTCTGCTTTATAAAGTATTTCCATCTTGTAATGTGCTCAGCAAACATGCAGAATTATTATGTAAAGCTTATTTTTTTTTTTCAAATATTAAGGTTACAAGAGACTGAATAGGCAAATGCCTGTATAAGTACATAGATGTTATCTAAAGTAGGGTTAGCTTGACTAGGCAGACATCTGCATGAAGACTTTTTTCTTTCTTTTATATTACCTGGGTAATTATGTTACAATGCTCTTTGCACCTCCTCATCTCTGCCTCTAGCGTTTTATGGTGCAGTGATACACCTCAGCTCCTCCTGATATTTACGGTTAGGTAGCCTGGAAGATATTGCTCAGGGAAGGCAGGCTGCCTGGTTTTGAATGCAGGTGTTCACGCTTTCTAGCTGAATCACCTTGACAAGTGACCTTGGTCCTCTAAGACTCAATTTCCTGATCTATGAAATGGGATAAAGGATACCGGTAGCACCTACTCATAAGTTGGAAGACTTCACTGAGGTTATTAATAAAAGCTAGACAGTACAGGACAGGTAGCAAAAGCTTGACAAACTTTTGCTCTTTTTAAAATGAAATAAAAATTTTCTCACCAAAGTAAGTTTTTGTATGCCAATTATGCCTCAATAACGCTGTTAATAAAAGTGAGAGAAGAAAAATTTAAATACAAATTGCCTTACTAAAAGAAAATGCTAGAGGGTTGGCCTGAAGGCATAGTGGTTAAGTTTGTGCACTCCGCTTTGGCAGCCCAGGTTTGCAGGTTCAGATCCCAGTTGCAGACCTACACACTGCTCATCAAGCCATGCTGTGGCGGCATCAGCATACCATATGCAAAATAGAGGAAGACTGGCACAGATGCTAGCTCAGTGACAATCTTCCTCAAGCAAAAAGAAAGATTGGCAACAGATGTTAGCTTAGGGCCAATCTTCCTCACCAAAAAAAATAAAGAAAAAAAATGCTAGCTTGACTCCTAAAAATTTTGAGATTTTTTTCAAAAGAAGGTAAAGTTTTGGGACAGACAGACAGACAGGAAGGCTGTGCTTCCTGCAGCACTGTATGGAGGAAGGAGTGCCTGGGGACAACATGAATTGGGGTCATGAAGTGACCTTTGTGATGAATTTGAATCACCATTTTACTCTGTTTTATCTAGGTCAGCACAGTCCAAAAGGTAGCACTAGCCACATGTGGCTGTTAAGTGCTTGAGATGTGGCTAATCTGAACTGAGATGTGGTGTCAGGATTAAATACACACCAGAGACTGCATTTAATAATACTGTAGTGTATACTTGAAAGTTGCTAAGAGAGTAGATCTTAAAAGTCCTCATCACAAGTAAAACAAAATTTGTAACTATGTGTGGTGACAGATGTTAAAAGACTTATTGTAGTGATCATTTTGCAATATATACAAATATTGAATCATTACATTGTAGAGCTGAAACTAATATAATGTTATATGTGAATTATACCTCACTTTAAAAAAATACACACCAGATTTTAAAGATTTAGGGGAAAAAAAGAATGTAAAATAGCTTATTTGAAATTTTAAAATATTGATTACACATTGAAATGATAATATTTTGGATATTTTTTAAAGGAAAAATCAAAATTAATTTTACCTGTTTCTTCTTAATTTTTAAAATGTGGCTGCTGGAAAATTTTAAATTATGTATTTATCTTACATTATATTTCTATAGGACAGTGCTATGATCTAGATACATTTATGCCTTTTCTTGGTGACCCAGGGATACGCGGAAAGGACATAACTTCTGGAAGAAATGAGACTGAGGCAGATTAACTTTTTAATGTCAGACCATTCCCATTACATTTGTAAAATTTTTATAAATCCAGTGCTCAAAAGAGTGAACTTGAGATTCAGACATTATGGCTTCAAATCCAGATACCATCACTGAATGTCTGTGTGATCTTGGACAAGTGTCTGAATCTCAGACTTTCCCCCCTGAACCATAGGGAGGATATTTTCACCTGGGTCTACAAACTCAGATGTGCAAGAAATACACATTTATTTTTCTATAACTGAAACATTTCCATTATGAGTGCCCTGTCCATCTATTGGTGGGAACAATCTCCGTCCTTTCAGGGGTGCCTTCCCCCGTATACACAAATGTTCCCTTTGCTCTGAGTAGTGAGTGCTGAAGTAAGCGGGGGAAGAGCATATGATCCTAGGGGTCGTGGGCTATCCCTGCTGGCATCAGCTGGGACATTCTCCTGCCAGGCTGGGGTTTAGTCACCAAGGCTGCTGTTTCTTCCTCATCCTATCTGCAATGCCTCTTTGGGCACCCTACTTCTCTCTTGCATGTCAGACCCACTTTGGGGTTTATGGAAAATGGTCATCCGGTTACAAAACCTGCCTCACAGGTGCATTGAGAGGAATAAACAAGAAGATCCATGTAAAGTGCTTAGCACAAAGCCTCCCCAAAATAAGCACCTACTAAAGGTAATTGTTATCATTAATGTGGTTGATGCTGCTGTTCTTCTCAGTCAATGCACACGGGGTTTCCAGAGATGTAGTTGCCAGAAAAGAGATGGGTAAGGTTACCATTTTCTTTTGCTCCTTTTTCAGTAGTTGAGAGTGAGGAGAGACACTAGATACACTGGGGGACATGAAATAAAACATTGGTCTCCAGTTACTCTCTGGTGCTGATCAAGAGATGAGCAGCCAGGGCTGGTGCTGGGAAGACATGCGGGTAATTGAGTGAAGACTGGCAGATCTTCTAACATTGGAGGGTCCCTTTGAATGGTAGAAATAACAATGTCATGAATATTAAGCATCTCTGATATGTCAGTAATATGCTAGGTGGTGTGGAAGATACAAAGGAAGTGGAAGTCATAGTCCATGCATTTGGAGAAGTTACAATTGAATAAACAAAAAATGTGTGTTGTGTTTCTGAGAGATGATAGTGGGTTGGAAGGCTGACTGTTTCTGCTTGATCTCTTATGGTGGTGATGCTTTGGTGGGGATGTCAAAGCTCAGGCTTACTGCTCAAACTTCAGATGAGGAAACTCAATTTGTTAGTGCGCTTTGAGCTCATTGGGATATCAGAGACTTATTCTTTCTAACCAAACTCAAAACAAGCTAATGGGTAATCAGAATGTTGATGTGTTAATGTACAGTGGGGGATATTCCTTTCAAGTGAGGAAATGCTCATGTAAAATTTAGTGACAACTAATACTGATACAAGATAAAGATGATTTTTTTTCAATTTTTATCAATATTAATTTATTGACATGTTCATTTTGTCATCTGGTGGGTACTAGCTGACGCTAAAGTTTTATTTTAAATGTATAAAAGAATTCTTTAGCATTGAAAATTTTATCTACTAATTACATTTTTTAATATGCACAATGGGAAAAAACTTCCAATGTTAAGATTTTAGTAGTTACAATATCTCAGACCAGCATGAAGGAAACCAACATTTTACCAGAGGATAGTTTGAAAACCACTGCTTAAAATTTTGACTGCCGCCTTATCTTCATGCTTCCCTTCTACGCACTCACGTTTATTAAGGAGTTAAGACTTGGTCTGATCTTTGAATGAGGTATTAGATTTGGATTAGAATAAAGAAATAGGACTTAGAGCTCGAGATTGAATAAAGCACAGGAGAAAGACATGCAGACAGACCTTTACTAGAATGCAGAGGAGAATCAAGTTGGAGACTAACAGGAGAAAATGTTCGGAGGCCAGAATTGATGGGCAATATGGCCGCACTGTGTTGTATTCAGTCGCGCAGTGGCATGAGAGCCGGATATTTGTTGGGAGAAACCTAAACTAAAAGCCTCATAAATCTCCTAATAAAAATATTGGAATTTGGAGTGATAATTTCCACTTAACAATTGGATGTTGCTAAGATGTTGCATATGACATGTCCATCTTATAAAATTTATTTAAAGATTTTTCCACCCCACCAACTCCATTTTCAAAATGTTAAAGTTTTGGATTACAAACGGGGCTTATTTTATATTTAATTTCTGTCGGTACTCGTTAAAAGTTACTTTATAAGCAATTCTTTGAAACATTCTTTAGAGAATCCGCTATTCTGAACTATGATGTAAACTATAAGTGTGTCTCTTGCTTTTCAAAGCTGTTTTTTTAGGTGATAATTTAGTAGACAGGCTTTTTGAGGCAAAAGGGAGATATGCCACTATCACATCTAATGTAGAGCTATTATCAAATCTTCATGTTTTACTGTTTCCTCCCCATCTTCTCTAAATCTCATTTAATAACATCAAATTGAGTTATAGATTATTAGAACTGTAAGGGATCTTGGTTCACATGGTTGTGATCTCTTTGTTTTTCTGGAATTTTCTAAGGGATTGGAGGAAATATAATTCAAAGTAGTCTGTTTTTTCTAGATGCTTCCTAAGGACTGGGCAAACCTCATAACTTGGCCAAAATCTTAACATTCTGCTCTGTATCTACAGTCAAGCCCTGTGTATTCTTCTGACATTTAGTTTGTTTCACTAGTGAAGCAAACAATGGTTTCTTTATCTGGTCCCTTTTTGTTAATTTTGTTACTTGGTTTCGTAGAATCCACTCTCCTACAAATGAGTAGAATGTGGCACATATATTTTCATGTCATGACTTAGGTAAGTGCAGCAATGCTGGTTCCCACCTTCACTGTGTGCTCATCAGTGTGATGGTTAATTGGATGTGTCAACTTGGCTCTGCCACGGTACCCAGATATTTGCTCAAACACTGGTATAGATGTTGCTGTGAAGGTATTTCATGATCAGATTAACATTTACATCAGTGGACTTTGAGTAAAGCAGATTACCCTCCATAATGTGAATTGGCTTTATCCCATCACAGTTGTAGGCCTTAAGAGAAAAAACGACTTCCCTAAGGAAGAGGGAAGCCTGCCTGCAGTCTGCCTTCAGACTCCAGCTGCAACATCAACTCTTGCCTGGGGCTCCAGATTATAAGCCTAGACTGGCTCAAAACAAATTTGGCAGATTTCATGCTTGCCAGCCTCTACAATTGTGTGAGCCAATTCCTTAAAATAAATTTCTCTCTCACTATCTTTCTCTCTCTATTCTGTTTCTCAGGAGAATCCTGACCAATGCAATCAGTCAATCAGGATTAATGATCCACCTCTGGCCAAAATTGTCTATAATCCTATGTGTTAGAGTTTAAAGCAAAAGTAAGAGACTAGAGTCACATTTTATGGATGAATGAATCCATCTTCGTGAGTAAAGAGAAGAAAAATGGAAATCCAGGAGAGAAAACAAGAAGAGAATTTACTCAACATGATTTTATTATTGTCTAATAGCTCAACCTCTCCAGTAGAAGAGGATTTCACTGTATCAGAGATCAGTTGCCACTGGGAGCAGATCCAGGTTTTGCTTACACAGTTTGGGGCGCTTTCTTTAAGAAGAGAATACAAAAGTAGTACTACCCACTTAGGTATGAAAGTTAATATTTATTTAGGTTCAGAAGAGGAATCCTAACAATTTACAAAAGTTTAAAAGCTGGCAAATATTGTAAACAAAAAAAAACTACAAAGAAAACATATACTTTTTATTAATGAATTGTGTGATATACCTATACATTACTTTTTTCCCCCCTATAGTTTCTTTGGTGTATATTTTTGGTTACCATTTCAGAAGAGTAAGACAATTTAGTCAATAAATTTCACTGTGTTTCTTCTCCACTACCAACAAACTTCCACGTTGTTCACCTTAAGATACATTCATGTGGCCTGCAGCTTCCTGTCACAATGCCTGAGTATGCATAGTCTTTACTGGAAAATAAAAATTTTGGAGAGACTTTCCTGTACTGAGATGACTGGCAATAACTTAACTATACATCAATGCGACCGTAAGCCATATAAATATACCCCACAAAACCCAAGCTAAATATACCCCTCTCTTAACTTTTCCTTACCAGAGTCTAAAAATGCTACAGTCATTCCAATGCCACCCTGTGTGAGTGGACATGTGATGGAGGGGAATTCAAAGTGGAAAAAGATGAAGATCCTAAGATCAGAAAATATCCTCACTTTATAAATTTTACAAAAACATACGATTATGTGACCATGGCCTTGGAAGGGTCCTGGGTAAATAAGAGACCCCAAATCTTCAGCCTCTGGTACCATAGTTATATGGCATTCTTCTCTTTTCTTACTTCGAGATAATTTTTCAAAGACTCACTTATTAATGTAAATTTATTAATATATTTTCATGCTACTGGGATTAATGTGTGAAATTTTCTATAATTAACTGTAAATATTTATACTGTGAGTGTGGGAACTACACATGAATAGGAAATGAAATAGCTTTAAATCATAAATTTGCAATGAATATTTTAGAGCAGTGTAGTTGAATCTTGCTTATAATTATGGTAGACATACAATAATAGCTCTTTTTCTTGAAAAGAGCTGTTATTTTTCATGCTAAGAAGAGCAGAGGAAAGGAACAAGAAAAAAGTGAAACAGGCCATCTTTTATCAGGAGGGGCTGACTTCAGAAACAAAATGTGTATTGGAGCCATTCATAGTCAGAACTGATTTCAAAATGAAATTACCATTGACTTTCAAATGGAAATTTCAGGGAGAAAATGTTGATAAAAATGTAATGGTTATAATGGCAACCCTAATGATGATGATGTTATGTGTGTTTTGTTAGATGAATGATTATCATAATCTGTGACACTTTTTCTTAGTCCATAAAGAGGTAAACTGAAATTGGTACTTATGGGATCATAATTTATTCACTTTTCCCTGGCTCATTAAAATGACTTTCCCATTATTTCTAAATTCTCATTGTGAGACAGGGCCATGCACATATGGCACAGAGAATCAGACTGACAGAAACTTTAAGTCAATTCCAATTCTGCTTTCATTATTCACAGGACTAAAGACTCTCTCTATAAAATCAGTTATTTGGCATCTTCTCATTGATTCTGAAAGAGGTTTTTACATGAATATGCATAGGAATCTGTGGCGGACTGGAGCATTGGAACCCCCCCCCCCCCCCCGCCAACTCAACTAAGCCTCTCAATACTAAGGCCCTTCTGTAGCTCCCTCCCACAAGGACTCGGCTGGCTGTGGTCAATGGACATTAGTGAATGTGACACATCAAGGTTTGTTGAGGGCTTGCACATTCAAGTTGTCCTCTTAGAAAGCTCCATTTTGGAACCTAGATATCATAGTGTAAGGAAGTCCAGACCATATTGCTAGAGAGAGACGCCTGGAGGATGAGACACATGTAAAGAGAGAGGACACTTGGAAGAAGACCAAGGTGCCCCAGCCTAGTTTCCAGTTGAATGTAGCCATATGAGAGACCTCAGCTGACACTACATGGAATAGAACCACCCTATCAATCCACAGAAATGTGAAAAATAGTACATCATTATGGTTTCAAATCAGTAAGTTTTGGTTTGTAAAGCAGCAATAATTAATGGAAACAGGATTATAGAAAGATTTTTTAAACCATCTGACCTGTATATGAAAATCTGAGAGTGATTTGAATGAGAATTATAGAGACTTATTAAGTTAAATGGCCATAAAAATGACATTTATTCAGCACTTTACCTGCATAGCATTGTAATTTAAATAGCTAACATTTATTAAATACTATGTTACTCATTATACTAAACAGTTTATATTTATTAATTTTTAAAATCTATACAACAACCCTATGGAGTAAGCACTATATTTGTCCCCATTTTACAGATGAGACTTCATAGACGATAAATATTGTACCTAATGTTTCACAGCTACCGTACAGAGTGGGGAAGATACACCAAAGAAGTCTAAGATGCAGTCTGGACATGCAGGGGCATGCACAGTCTTTAAAAAGGTCTACACCCATGAAATTATTATAAGAAGAGATGATGCTACTGTAACATATTAAATAGGGTGGTGTTGGTTAAAAGATCATAGTATTCAGAATCACAATGACACAGATTTAAATGGTGGCTCTGCCACCAGCTTTGTGACCTTAAACAATTTATGTAAACTCTGAGCCTCGGTTTCCTTATCTATAAAAGGTAGATTAAAAGTATGTCTTCCACGGTTGTTGAGAGTGTAACCTGGGCAGTGGAGCCAGTTGGTACCTACTTCTGCTGATTGTGCCCATCTCTTTCCAGATAATGTTCAGGGACATACACCACTTTAGTAGCTTAAAATCTGCCTTGGCGGGAGTATTAACACCGTGAAAATGTTAACACCTCATCAGCCAAAGACTTTCAGCCTGTAGTCTGACAAAATCTGATTTATTGACTGATGCACAGCAAGGGAGAGCAGTCGGAGGAACAGTGTAGTGTCACTTGAACAAGGGGACAGAGAGAACGTGTCTGTATGTGTTGGGCTCCTGCTGGAGGAGTCTGGGGAGGGTCCGAGGGAAGGGAAGATCCATTCTGGGTTGGTTGCTGTTTCTGAGTCAGGACTAGAGAAGTGGGGATTAACCAGGGGTTGTGTGCTGCCAGGAGGGTAGGAAGGTTTAGCAATTGGGCATCCAACAGTGAATAGCAAAGGGCGTCTGAGAGTGTCATTGGTGAGAAAGTAGTAATCATAAAGGACATTTTATGGCCACAGAACCTTGGGAGAAGCCATTTGTCCTCTTAACTTTGCAGCTGACTTTGTATGTTTGTCCTTCTAGCCTGATTCACAACAGGGCTGAATTTTGTTTTTCAGTCCAAGTTGATTTTCACTCTTACTCTCCCAGGAAGTCTTTCAGAAATCAGCAAGCACTACAAATCAGGGCTTTTTATTTTCCTGGAAACCCAGTTTTTAAACATTTACAAGCATGTCACTACTTGTTTGTTCTCATATTTCTGTCCTGCGTGAGAGATTCCTCTTTTTTTAATACTCAGTGAACACAGTCAAGTCCCAAAGGTATAACTAATGAAAGTCTAATATCCTCCCCAGGTATTTCCTAGAATCTCCGAGGAATGCTTATGTTTCACAAATCCAGTCTTAAGTGTCTACCTATGAATTACTTACCCATTTCAGGCTTTCTCTGAGAATGTGTGAAGATTCTTGCCATAACCACCTGACAAAAAAAAATGCTTAATAAAACATTTCTTCTCAGAACAGAGGAAGCCTTTCCTCCAAGAAAAAGTCCTTTCACTTTAGTTTATAAAATTTTCTTAAAATCACAGAAAAAATCCAGACTTTCTAGTGTCAACAAATTGGCACAGTGACTACATATGTGAAAATAGGAGTGGTTAGGTGATGCTCATTTGCTTTTGTCCAGAACTTCTCTAACTGTACAAAGTGAATACAAGTTAGTCTACTTGTATAGGTGATATTGATGGGGAAGTGACCATACGTTTACTCATCCAATGAATTCATTCAAAGATGCAGATGCAATTGTTGGGCAAAATACAACTATCTGCCAAAGAACTTTCAAGCACACTGTTTCAAAATGCAAAATTACTTCTGTTCTTTTCTGCTAAAATATTATACATTTTGGAAGGAAAACAAATTGTCTTTATAATGGGTGGAAATTAAGGTAAAGAAGAATTATGACTCAATGGAAGATGCACAGGCTATTGGAGTTGAAAGGGACCTTAGAGATCATCTTAAAACTTTTGGATTACAAACTTGCTTGAGAATCCGAAGTCATGGATCTTCTTCCCAGAAAAATGTATATGCCCTAGTGTGTGCACACATATGTACCACCATCACAGAATTTCAGTGTTCTTTGATCCCTTTAAGCCCATTAATATATTCCAATGTAAGAGAAAAATCTGGATCCAGACCGTCCATTTTCCTTCATTTTATTCGTAAAGTTATCAAGGCAAGGTGATATATTGAAGTAGTGGTAGATGTAGGATTACGAGGTACAACTCTTGCCTTAATAGGCTGCCACCCATGTCTTCTCTCATCTTCTTCTTTCTTCCCTACCACCATCAGGAGACAGCTAACATACTTAGGTTCCAAGTCTGCTGACAGGAAGTGGGTTTGAATAGGCCATACAGTATGATGGTTTTGGAGTCGGGCAGGTCTAGTGTCAAGTCCTGGCTTTGCTTCAGACTTTAGGTAGAGTTCACCCTTTCTAAGCTTCAATTTCATCATTGTAATATGGAGAAAATAATTGAATCGAAGAACTTTGCAAAGATTAAATGAGAATAATACATACAAAGTACTTAGTGCTTGTGTCCTCAAAAACTGGGGAGACAGACAGACAGACATGGAGAAGTACAACTTACTGGAGCAGAAACCCATGAGAAGAAACCTCTGTGGGAATCTGTATGGGGTGAGAAAACCTAAGTGGTAAGTGACAAGTCTGAGAGTTGCCACCTCCAGGGGGTGCAGTCTTAAGGGAGTGCACCCACCCTTTTGTGAGATTTACCTCCAAGAAACTCTACCAGGTTTTCACAGTGAAGATTGGAGAAAAATCCCATTTCAAATCATTTTGAAAAACATCAGAGCTTTCTATTCTTCTTAACAAGGCCTGCCCTGTGACCTCAATTCTCTGTCGGATCTGAGTTGTCGATTTTCAGTTTGTTCAGCTTCTTGCTTGTTCTGATGATAGAGTGATGACTTCCAAGCTCTGTACACGCTGGACTGGAAACCGTAAGCCCTATATAAGTGTTTTTATGGACATGTTTTTATTTCTTTTGGGTGAATACCTAGAAGTGGAATTGCTTGATGAAGACTTTTAGTGTTCCTTTTATTGGCAATGCAGAATTATGGCTATACTTAAGCAGTGTATTTCAAATTTTTCTTGAAATCCTCCAAGTAAATATGAATGTATAATCGAGCAATGGTTCTTTAAAAACCTATGTTATCATAACGTATCATTGTTTTGCTGTCAGCTTTGAGATGTGCTGCTAGAAATTTAATTTTGCAGAGAGAGGGTCTCACCAAAGAAACTCTATTGATGGTTTTTCTTTTTTGATGCTTCAAGAAGCCCCTTGTCTGTCTTTGGTTGATAGGCTGGTCGTTAGAGAGAGTTGGAAGGTATTGCTTTCCTACCTGTCCCTCTACGCCTGTCCTTACAACAAGGGCAGAGAAATCTTAGTGTTCTAAGTTCTGGGCATTGACTGTGGGGGTTTCGAGGGAGTTACCGGGAGCAGAGACTGGACCCATCTAGCATCTCAGCCCAGGACTGATGACCAGGTCAGGGTACCCAACCACATGGGTATGAGTGCAGCATCTTCCCTAAATACCACGTGAGGATGTTCCTGGGACCCTGATAAAGCTCTAGGGAATAACTGAGAACTGATGGGGCCGGGGCAGGGCCTCAGTCATTCAAGATTTAGGGATAGAATTGGAGCCTATCTTTGTATCCCAAGCTGGTGACAAAGGGCATTTATGCCTGTTACATAACTAGTAAAGATAAATTAAACAAATATAGCAAATTGTTTATATTAGAAAAGTTAACCTGGGGGCTGGCCCGGTGGCGTAGTGGTTAAGTTCACGTACTCTGCTTTGGCAGCCCCGGGTTCATGAGATTGGATCCCAGGCATGGACATACACACTGCTTATCAAGCCATGCTGTGGTGGTGTCCCACATATACAATAGAGGAGGATTGGCACAGATGTTAGCTCAGCCACAATCTTTCTCAAGCAAAAGAGGAAGATTTGCAACAGATGTTAGCTCAGGGCCAATCTTCCTCATCAAAAAACAATTTAGAAAATTAAAAAATTTAAAAAACAAATAAAAAATAAAAAAAATTAAAAGCTAACCTTATATTAACATTATTCAAGTTATCCTTTTAATATCACTTTTATTTGTTTTTATTCTACTATTTTTATGAGAAGAGGAGGTGTAGATCTGAGTGTCTTTGGGGATAATTTTGAATATTCATGAATAAGAACTTTTGTGTTTTGCAGTTTTGTTTATAAAATAATCTAAAATTTTAATATAAGCAAAAATAAGTATATTCTGGATCATCTGATTGAACATTTATAACTGTGAATGACCCCATGATTTCTGTGGAAGGTGCATTTATTTTTATGACTTACATTTTACCCAGTAAAGGCCAAATGACATCATGATGTGCTGTATGGGTTAAATTTTCAGAGGAGTTTAAATTGAGAAAAATTACTGGAGAATTGAGCCTTCTTATGGCATAGAAGTATGTCTAAGTATGTCTATAGAAGAAGATAGTAGCATATTAACATCACAAAAAATCATATTGTAAAATGTCTAATTTATTTGCCTCTCACTTGGAGAATTATCTTAGTACTGAGAATAATAGTAAATATATAAAAGACTTTAATTAAGTATAAATTTTTACTTTTTAGTGTTGAATGTTGGCACTAAGTAATTGATTGATTCATCAAAAAATGATTGATAGTTTGAAAGAAATACATTATTAAAAAATAATGACAGCGCACAGAGGATTTTTAGGGCGCTGAAAATAATCTGTATGATATTATAATGATGGATGTGTGTCATTATACATCTATCTAGAATGTGCAGCACCAAAAGTGAAGCTTAAGGTAAACTATGGACTTTGGGTGATTATGATGTGTCAATGTAGGTTTCTCCTTGGCAACAAATGTACCATTCTGGTGAGTGATGTCTATAATGGGGGAGGCTATGCACGTGTTGGGGCAGGAGGTATATGAGAAATCTCTATACCTCCTTCTCAATCTTGTTGTAAACCTAAAACTGGCCTAAAAAAATAAAGTCTTTCAAAAGATTTAAAACATCTGCCTCCAAAATATGACAATAGTAGCTCAAATGAGGGATCACCATCCTTAAAATCAGAAGACACAAGTTGAGCATTACTTATCTATTGCTGCATAACAAATTACCACACACTTAGCAGCTTTAAACAGCCCATATTTATTATCTCACAGTTTCTGTGGGTCAGCAGTCCGAGGAGGTCTTTGTTGTGTCCTCTGCTTAGGATTTCACAAGGCTTTACGCAAAGCTTTCGCTTGTCTATCACTCATCTGGAGGCTTGACTGGGCAAGAGTTCAGTTCCAGGCTCACTCAGCTTGTTTATAGAGTTCATTTTCTTGCAGCTTCAGGAGTCATGGCAACTGGTTTCTTTAAAGCCAGCAGCAGAGAGGGAGTCTCTAGCAAGATGGAATCCTATGTGACATACTGTAGTTGTGAGAGTGACATCCCATCACCTTTGCCATATTCTGTTGGTTAGAAGGGAGTTACAGGTCCCGCACTCAATGGGAGGGTATTAGACAAGGGATTCCAGGAGGCAGGTATCTGAGGCCACCTGCAAGTCTGTCCACCCTACTATAAATGAAGTGTAAAACTTGCAAATAATCTACGGTTAACCCCAACAGTTGTCGTTTATGTTCAGCAAAGCAATATCATCTATCATAAAACTAATAAAATGAATCATTAAAATAGTTTTAACACTGGTAATACATGAGAAATTTTCTTCTTTAGAGAGAGATCTATATATGACTTAATCTAACCTGAAGAAAATAATGTTTTCTTCAGAGAAAAAGTTCTGTTATTGGGATGATTATATAGTTATTCTTTAAATTAGCACCTGTATAAAAGTATTAGTTTCCTAGGGCAGCTGTAACAAAGTATGACAAACTTGGTGACTTAAAACAATAGAAATTTATCCTCTCAAAGTTCTGCAGGCTGGAAATCTGAAATCAAGGTATCAGCAGGGCCGTGCTCGCTCTCAAGGCTCTAGGGTAGGATCCTTCCTTCATCGTCTCTTCTTAGATTTTAGTGGTTGCTGGAAATCAGTGGCATTCCTCGGCTTGTGGGTGCATTGCTCCAATCCCTGCCTCTGTTGTCACCTGGCATTCTCCCTTGTGTCTTTGTGGGTCTTCCTTTTTTATTTTTAAGTTAATTTTTATTGAGTTTATGGTAGTTTACAATCTTGTGACATTTCAGTTGTACACTATTGTTTATTAGTCGTGTTGTAGGTGCACCCCTTCACCCTTTGTGCCCATCCCCACCCCTCTTTCCCCTGGTAACCACTAATCTGTTCTCTTTGTCCACATGTTTAAATTCCTCCATGATGTCCACATGTTTAAATATGAGCGGAGTCATACAGAGATTGTCCTTCTCTATCTGGCTTATTTCACTTAACGTAATTCCCTCAAGTTCCATCCATGTTGTTGTGAATGGGATCATTTTATCCTTTTTTATGGCTAAATAGTATTCCATTGTATATATATTCACCATATCTTCTTCATCCAATCATCAGTTGATGGGCACTTAGTTTGCTTCCACGTCTGGGCTATTGTAACTAATGCTGCAATGAACATAGGGGTGCATGGGACTTTTGGAGTTGCTGACTTCAAGCTCTTTGGATAGACACCCAGTAGTGGGATGGCTGGGTCATATGGTATTTCTATTTTTAATTTTTTGAGGAATCTCCATACTGTTTTCCACAGTGACTGCACCAGTTTGCATTCCCACCAGCAGTGTATGAGGGATCCTTTTTCTCCACAACCTCTCCAACATTTGTTACTTTATGTTTTGGTTATTTTTGCCATTCTAATGGGTGTAAGGTGATATCTTAGTGTAGTTTTGATTTGCATTTCCCTGATGATCAGTGATCATGAACATCTTTTCATGTGCCTATTGGCCATCCATTTATCTTCTTTGGAGAATTGTCTGTTCATGTCTTCTGTCCATTTTTTGATTGGGTTGTTTGATTTTTTGTTGTTGAGTTGTGTGAGTTCTTTATATATTATGGCTATTAACCCTTTGTCAGATATATGACTTGTAAATATTTTTTCCTAATTAGTGGGTTGTTTTTTCATTTCAATCCTATTTTCCCTTGCCTTGAAGAAGCTCTTTAGTCTGATGAAGTCCCTTTTGTTTATTCTTTCTATTGTTTCCCTTGTCCAAGAAGACATGGTGTCTGAAAAGATCAGTTTAATACTGATGTCAAAGAGTGTACTGCCTACATTATCTTCTAGAAACCCTAGGGTTTCAGGTCGTGCCTTTAGGTCTTTGATCCATTTAGAGTTTACTTTTGTAAATGTGAAAAAGAATGGTCAATTTTCATTCTTTTACATGTGGCTTTTCAGTTTTCCCAGCACCACTTGTTGAAGAGACTTTCTTTTCTCCATTGTATGCCCTCAGCTCCTTTGTTGAAGATTAGCTGTCCATAGATGTGTGGTTTTATTTCTGGGCTTTCAGTTCTGTGCCATTGATCTGTGCACCTGTTTTTGTGCCAGTACCATGCTGTTTTGATTATTGTAGCTTTGTAGTATGTTTTGAAGTCAGGGATTGTGATGCCTCCAGCTTTGTTCTTTTTTCTCAGGATTGCTTTAGCAATTCAGGGTCTTTTGTTGCCCCATATGAATTTTAGGATTCTTTGTTCTAATTCTGTAAAGAATGTCATTGGGATTCTGATTGGGATTGCGTTGAATCTGTAGATTGCTTTAGGTAGAATGGACATTTTAACTATGTTTATTCTTCCAAGCCATGTACATGGAATGTCTTTCCATCTCTTTATGTCGTCATTCATTTCTTTCAGGAAAGCCTTGTAGTTTTCATTGTATAGGTCTTTCACTTCCTTAGTTAAATTCACCCCAAGGTATTTTATTCTTTTTGTTGCGATTGTGAATGATATTGTGTTCTTGAGTTCTTTTTCTGTTAGTTTGTGATTAGAGTATAGAAATGCTACTGATTTATGTAAGTTGATTTTATATCCTGCAACTTTGCTGTAGTTGTTGATTATTTCTAAAAGTTTTTCAATGGATTCTTTGGGGTTTTCTATATATAAGATCACGTCATCTGCGAACAGCGAGAGTTTCACTTCTTCCCTCCCTATTTGGATTCCTTTTATTCCTTTCTCTTGTCTAATTGCTCTGGCCAAAACCTCCAGTACTGTGTTGAATAAGAGTGGTGATAGAGGGCATCCTTGTCTTTTTCCTGTTTTCAGGGGGTTGGTGCTCAGTTTTTGCCCATTGAATATGATGTTGGCTGTGGGTTTGTCATATATGGCCTTTATTATGTTGAGGTAATTTCCTTCTATCCCCATTTTGCTCAGAGTTTTTATCATAAATTGCTGTTGGATCTTGTCAAATGCTTTCTCTACATCTATTGAGATGATCATGTGGTTTTTATTCCTCACTTTGTTGATGTGGTGTATCATGTTGATTGATTTGTGGATGTTGAACCATCCCTGTGTCCCTGGTATCAATCCCACTTGATCATGATGTATGATCCTTTTGATGTATTGCTGAATTCAGGTTGCCAAAGTTTTGTTGAGAATTTTTGCATCTATGTTCATCAGCAATATTGGCCTGTAGTTCTCCTTTTTTGTGCTGTCCTTGTCAGGCTTTGGTATCAGTGTGATGTTGGCCTCGTAGAATGTGTTAGGAAGTGTTCCATCCTCCCTAAGTTTTTGGAATAGCTTGGAAAGCATAAGTATTAAATCCTCTTTGAAAGTTTGGTAGAATTCCCCAGGAAAGCTGTCTGGTCCTGGGGTTTTATTCTTTGGGATGCTTTTGATTGCTGTTTCAATCTCCTTCCTTGTAATTGGTCTGTTCAGATTGTCTGCTTCTTCTTGACTTAGCTTTGGGAGATTGTAAGAGTCTAAGAATTTATCTATTTCCTCTAGGTTATCCATTTTGTTGGCATATAATTTTTCATAGTATTCTCTTATAATCCATTGTATTTCTGTGGAGTCTGTTGTTATTTCTCCTCTTTCATTTCTGATTTTGTCTATTTAAGCTTTCTCTCTTTTTTTTTTTTGCCAGTTTTACTACTATATGCCTTGCAGTAAGTCTTTTTACATTGCCATATCTAGGAGACCTGAAAACTTCCTCCACACACATTTCTCTCTCATTCCCTAGATTTGGGAAGTTCTCTGTTATTGTTTCTTTGAGCATGCTTTCTGCTCCATTCTCCTTTTCTTTGCCCTTGAGGATACCTATAATTCTTACATTGCATTTCCTCATTGAATTGGCTATTTCTCGGAGATTTTCTTCATTTCTTTTTAGTCTTAGTTCTCTCTCTTCCTCTGTCTGGAGCCATTCAACCTGTCTATCTTCGATTATGCTGATTTGCTCCTCTATGGCATCCACACGGGCATTCAGGAAATCTGTATTCTGTTTTATTTCTTCCATTGTATTTTTCATCTCTACTATTTCTAATTGATTCTTCTTTATAGTTTCAATCTCTTTTGTGAAGTAACTCCAGAATTCATTGAACTGTTTCTCTATATTTTCCTCTACCTCATTGAGTTTTTTGATGATAGCTATTCTGAATTCACAGGTGTTTAGTTTACTTATTTCTGAGTCCTCAGGACATAAGTATGCATGCTTGTTTTCCCTCTGGTCTGGAGATTTGATGAACTGCTGGATGTTGGATGATGGACGGGTCTTCTCCATTGTGATATTATTCTGTTTTAGTTACAGCCTGTCACCACTAGATGGGGGACAAGAGCCATGTACTCTGAGCCCTCCACCTTCAGCCAAGATGACGTAGCACAGCCTGGGTTGCTGGAGGGGTGGGGGGCACTTGCTCTTGCGTACAGACCCAGGTTTCCCAATCAGTTCTTGCTATCTGCTCTCCTGGGGTCTTGGCTTAATGAGGTCACCCCATGTGAAAGCTTTCACCTGGTTAGAGGGCTTCTGACTGGGCTGCAAGGGCCTTGGGGAGTCCTGGGTGATCCTACTGATATGCATCCCCTCCCCTACTCCTTCCCTCACAGAGCCTCCTGCTGCAGCCGTCCCAGTCTTTAGGGGAGGGAGTGAAGTTCTCTCTTACCCTGTTCCAGCTCCTCCGAGGTGGGGTCCAGGCTCTCCGCCCTCTGTCGTTTGGCTGCTGTGGGTCTCTGAGGATTCCTGTGCTATTAAGATAATTTTTGTTGGAATATGGTTGCTCCTTTTTGTTGTATGTTGGAGGGGAGAGAGTCCCTGGCAAGCTCACTCTGCCATAACGCTGATGTCACTCCTGGGTCTTCTTTTCTTATAAGGACACTGGTCATATTGGATTAAGGGACTGCTGTCTCCTCCAGTATGACATGAAGTTTAACTTAACTAATTATATCTGCAACAGTCTTGTTTCCAAATAAAGTCACATTACGAGGTGCTAAGAAGGACATGAATATTTGGAGGACACTATTCAACTCAGGCAACCCCTATAGTTTAGTAGTACCAGTACCACATGGTAGACCATTTCTGAAATAATTCTCAATGCTCCCACCTCCTGCTCTTCATCCCTTGTGTAATCCCCTCCTCTTTGTGTGAACTGGATCTAGTGGCTTTCTTCTAATAAACAGAATAGGCAAAAGAGATGGGATGTCACTGTGAGATTAGCTTGTAAATGTCTATGATTTCTGTCTTTCTTGCAGACTCTCTCTTTGGCTCTTCTCACTTGTTTGCTCTGATGAAGCAAGCTGGCATGTTGTGAACTATCTTATGGAGGTGCCAGCATGATAAAGAACTGAGGACGGCATCAGGCCAACAGTAAGTGAGAAACTGAGGCCCTTAATCCAACAGCTGGAGAGGAACTGAAATCTCTCAGCAGCCACTGAAGCTTAGAGACAGTTCCTCCACCAGTCCTGTTTTAAGATGACTGCAGACCCAGCTGACAGCTTGATTGCAGCCTTCCAAGATGATCCTCGTGAGAGATCCAGGGCTGGAGGATCCAGCTAAACTGTGCCTAGATTCCTGATTTGCAGAAACAGTGAGACAATAATGTTGTATGGTACTCAATTTTGGGGTAATTTGTTATACTTTAATAGATAACTAAGGTTCACCATTTCTTCTCATTTCTTCTCAACCATTTCATTCTCAACAAATATGAAACTTAAGGATATGTTTTACATCTTCTTTTATTTAAAAAAAGTCAAGCAAATACAGTCTAGTGTCGCTTAATACAGCATAGCACTAACAGTGTCACTGTAAGCTCTCTATGGATGATTTAATAATGTCAGATGAAATTCTTGCCTGTTATGAACTCTGAAGAAAATCCCAGAGATTTGATCATTAAGGTTTAATTAGAGTTGATGGAATTTATTATTATAATCATATCAACAACATAATTATGCTGTGTGTTTACTTTTAACTGAAGCACTAGTGTTTTTGTTCTGGACATTTGAAATAAATGGAAATTCATTTTGGTTTGGCAGTTTAGATTAGTTGGGTATGGTTTTATTATTGTCCTCTGATGGTTGGGTTTATAATTATAAAACAATTAGCCATTTGACATACCACTCTTCTGTTTCTGTTTATTCTGAAAGAACCAGAAAATCTCATTTCTTTCTTTCTTTTTTTTTTTTGGTGAGGAAGATTGGCCCTATTAAGTGTAATGCCCAAATAATAGTTATTACCTGTATTGCTTCTGTGACCAAAGACAGGACACCTCTACTTGTGTAAAAGGTGGTGGGTCCCAAGATAGTGTTGTTGGTACTGAGGTGAATGACTGGTGGGTGTGTGTGCTTCTGTCTGGTGTCCCCAGCCTCCAGCTGAACCTCTTCAGAGAATTCCTGGGCTACCAATCCACTGAGGAAAGGAGTGTTTTTTCCCTATGTTACTCTCACCTAAGGCAGAGGTTTTAGATCCATGTTAAATTTAACTCAAATCTCAGCTCACGGTCTAATCAGAACTAAATATATGAATTATGTAGCCATATATTCCATAGGGTAAGTCAGCTGGATCTCCAAACAACAGGTATTTCAAGCAAATCACTTGCATATGTTATTGTGGTGGCTGGCCTGTAAGGTGGCCCCCATGATACTTACCTCCTAGAATCCATGTTCTAGGCTGCTCCAAAATTCCTGACCCACAGAAACTGAGAAAGGGTTTTTCTGGTTTTGAGACTCTAAGTTTTGGGATGATTTGTTGTAAAACATTAAGTGCTTACCACGGTTATTTGTTCCTTCTCAATATGAAGATGTAGATATCTGCTATGAAAAGGTGCCCTTTGGTGTACCTAGTTTATAGTAGGTACTCAAAAATATTAATTGAATAAACTAATGAATACGTAAATGGGAACAGTTAGAAATATAGCACTGGAATTCAGCTAAGATTTCATAAATGAATTAGCATTCTGATGACCAGAGAAATATTTTTATATGGTTAAAACATTTAGCCTTATGGCGTCGGTGGAGATGCATAGAATATGTTGAACAGTAAGACATGACTGTAATCTCCCACCATGTACCAGAGGTGTTCATTTACACAGCAATATGATGACAAGAAAATAAGAAATAAGGGCATTTAATCTGTGCAGAAATAGTGTGATGGTTATTTTTACATGTCAACTTGGCTAGGATATAGTATATGGTTATTTAATCAAATTCTAATCTGGGTGTTGCTGTGAAGGTATTTTATAAATGTGGTTGACATATACAATCACTTGACTTTAAGTAATCTGGGTGCGCCTCATCCAATTAATTAAAGGTCTTATGAGCAAAAACTGAGGTTTTCTGAAGAAGAATTTCTGTCTCAGGACTATAGTGTCAGTTTCTGCTTGAGTTTTCAGCCTACTGGCCTGTGGATTTCAGATTTACTGGCCCCTAAAATGGTGTGAGCCAATTCCTTAAAATAAATCTCAGTCTCTCTCTCTGCCCCTCACACACATCTTATTATTCCTTTTTCTCTGGAGAATCCAGACTGATACCGATTGCTACTGCTCAGGGAGAATGGATGTGTGTGTGTGCTCCCTTAGGTCTTACAAAGTCACCTTAGTTTGATGCCAAGTGATCAGATTGGAGAATGGGCTGTGAGCAGTAGTGAGCTGTGTCATATTTAGTTCAAACCACTGAGGAGCCAGGATGCCTTCACCTTCTCTCCCTTCCCAGACTGGGAGGACCTTGGAAACTATATGCTCAAATAGTATACCTAAGCCATAAAAGAAGGCAGCCCAACTAGTATTGGACTGTGATGCGAATAAAATGATATCTTTGTTGTGTTAAGCAACTGAGATTTCAAATTTTATTCATTTCACCAGAGTTTATCCCATCTCGAATAATACACCATCGAAATGGAAAAAAATCGGGTCATGGGCATGTTATTTAGAGGTCTTTGGTTGTAAGGGAATGAAAATCCATCTCAATCTATTTTTTAAAAAGAAAGGGAATTGAATGGCTTGTATAATTGAACAGTCCAAGAATAGACTTTCAAATTTAGTCACAACCAAATCCAGAGAATGAAAAACTGTCATCGGGATTTGGGTCTCACTCTTAGCTTAATTTACACTTTTATTCTTTTCTGTACCAGCAAAGTCTAGGGATGATTCTGATTCACCTGGCTGGGTTATGTCCCTGACGCTGAACCATCCATGTGGCTGGGTCACAGACTAAATCATTGGCCTGCTTTCTTTATATGCCTGTTCTTAGAGATGGGGTAATTGGGGGACTGGTAAAATCGGCCCACTCATATCACAAGGACTGAAAATGGCTTAGGGGAGGTTCTCCAGAGGAAAATTGGGCTGCTGTGACCAGAAGTGGAAATGAAGTCAGGCAGGCAATAACAGTAGATTTCTACTGCAGGGGAGTAGTTTATGTGCCTTTTATATAGGGAAAAAGGAAACTGGATTGCTTATATAGAAACACAAATGTGTTTGCCGAACATGCTTTTTAAAACTTTAGTGTTGTGATGAACGAGCAGGAAGCTGGATATTCGACTGACAATTGGGAGAGCAGCTGTTGCAATGTGATAATTCATTTTAATCAAAGATTAAAAAAAAAGAGAGAATTTGCCACATCAAGACCATGCATGTCAATAATACATCTATCAATGTACCAGAGATGTCACATCTGATTGAAAGCAATTGAAGTTATATTATATCTCTCAAGAAATAAAAGCCGAGGGCAGGTTATTCCATATTGAAATCACACCCACAATTATTCATTATTTGGATAATAATGACACATTTAGAACTTGTTCAGAGGGCAATTAACAAGCTGACTGTTCAGCCACATCCTAATCTGTTTTATGTAATGTGAATAAAACTAGTCAAACAGAAAAATTGGTTAAGTGGAAAGCTCCTTGTGTCTCAGTTCTATTATGGTATTTATGTGAGTAAGTTGCTAAGAGGTTATAAAGCATCTATATAGGTGTGTGTGTATATATATGCATATATCTATCCATTATTGATCTAGTTTTATGATATATATACTTCCATAATTAATAAAAATAAATAAAAATAAATATGAGCACAATTATAAATCTTTTGTATATGTAATAGCACACTGAATATTTGCTAAAGATTTTAAAATTTTTAAAGAAATGATTCATTTAAGAGATTTAGAGAATAGTTTAATCAGCAGCTTGGATTGGCTGAATGCCATAAAGAAGAAAAAATATTAAAATAACCTTTTTCCCCCTTCTTTTCCTTTTTTTAAAAGCAAAAATACTGACTACAAATATAGAAAGCAAGCGTCTATACTAAAAGACTAGAGGAATGGTGAAATTAGCTACATGTTAATTTCCTGCCAATTTCAGAGTTATGTTCCTAGATTTTAATGGCATGACAAAACTGGAGTTGCTAAGATCAAGGTCTCATAGAAATTTGGAAATCAAAAGAAATTCGGTAAATATTGCAATATATAACAAAATGTATATATAAAAATATAAAAATTACAAATAAAAGTATGAAAAGCACCTGCTTTCAAAACAAACCAAGTCAAGCTGTGAAAAACCTGCACCAGTAGATAATTCTTTTCCTGAATCATTTGCTTCAAGCAGCTTGCTGTGATGTTTTGATCTGTTGTGGCAGATTCTTTCCTAAGTTTTTGAATCAAGCTCACTGCACCTCTGCTCAAAGTATGTTGGTCTTGTACCTACCATGTCCTGGGCACATTACATGCATTTCCCAAAGAACTGAGAAGAATTCAGACCTGCCTGATTCCAAATGCCATCTTCAGTTTCTCAATCTGCTGCGATGCCTCACCTGTCACACATGTTATGGGGTGTCATGATTGTGCCACCCTGCTCTTGATGATACTCTGTTCACTCCTCCCTAACATGCATAGAGGCCCCATGGATCATGTTCAGCCACCTGATCTCCAGTCCCCTACATAGTTCCAAAAACTACAGCATGAATCGTGCTTCTTAATACTGAATTACCTTGGCTCCTTTAGTCTCACAGGAATCAGAAAACCTATGTTAGTATTTCAGCTCTCTCATACTCGCTACGTGATCTTGGATAAACGGCTGAAATTATTAGTGCCTCAATCCTTGTTCTTTAGTCCTCTCATTTTCCCATAAGATCCTCTGACCCCTTCTCCAGCTTTGCAGAATTTCTAGTGATGCCAATGAACTCGAATTTATTTTGAATTATCTTGTATTATTCTGTTGTTTGTAATTCTCGTGTGTTAGATATGATTTTGCTCTGCAGTTCTCGGGGAACAATATACAACATTTCTTTTTACAACTTGAATGTGGATTTTAGCCCCCTACTTTTAGCCTATTCTTTTTTTTTGGTAAGGGGGTGGTAGACTACTACTTCTCTTTAGGGTTGTGCAAACATTCAAGTGTGTGAAAAATGGGAGAACATTCTGGGCCTTAGTCCATTGTGTTGGTTGTCATTTAATAGTCCTCCCATCAAGTGATGCTGCTGGGAAGAGCTGCTTCTCTACCATTATCCAGGCACTGCTGCTCCAGAAGGACTCAGATGGCTTCGCACAGCTTTTCTGTACTGACCTCAGGTTTTGTCACAGAGACCCTCTTCTCTCTGAAGAAGAATCTCAACACTTTGAGGCCAGGATTCCACAGATGTCCAAAAGCCTTCTGTCCTCCCTAGTATCTGGCATTAGGAGCAAGGGTTTGTGAATGTGCACCAGATACAAAAACCGTATATGAGAAGTCCTCCTGTACCTTCACCAGTCTCTCAGAAGCTGTTCTTTCTTCTCTAGGATGAGCAATTTTCTAAAATTACTCCAAGCACAACCTCATTCTCCTCTCTCCATTGGGATTACCCAACCTAGTAACCACGGGTGCTTTGAGTCCCAAACAGAAGCCTAAAAAGGAGTTGTCTTCTTGATGCCAGACAACCTCTGTTTCTGCCTCTGAAACCCAAAGCTGTTGACAAGCCCGAACACTAAAGGAAATCAGAGTACAATGCTGAAGTTCCTATTTCTAAGGGTCTGGGTAACTGTGATGAAATTAAAGTTGCATTTCTTCTGAGAGTCTTGTATAGGAGTGGGAATGAGACAGAAATTACTATCTCAATAAATTATCCTGTAACATTGTTCTTCATGTATATTTTAGAAGGATGTCAATTTAAAAATCTGGAGCAGGGATGGTGATACATGACTTTTGCAGCCATGGCTTTCTGCCTCCGCCTTGGCAGACATAGCTAATTAATTATTTCTATCAATGGTCTATACTTGCTTATTAATTCTCATCCTAATGGGTTAGACAGTCAGTACTGATGAATTTGATTCAGAAATTGAGATTAGAATATGCTTACCATCTGTAGCCTAAAGATTCTATAATGTGGAAAATTCTGGAATGTTGTGATGTTGCCAATGGAGTGGAGTGGAGTGGAAAGATGAAGGGTGGGGGAGTAGAAGAGAAGAGATGATTGATTGAAGTTCTGTGTTTCAGAGAGGTCATATGGACCCATTAGTCCTTGTGAGCTCACTTTGAACCTAGAATTTGCTCTTCAGCCTTTGTTGTGAGCACCTTTAAATTGTGAGTCCATCCAAGAACCACCAGATTTTGGGAGACAGGTATGAAACTGATTTATTGCTTGGTTAAAAATCACTTGGTTCAAAGTGAAATTTCTAGATAGGAAGTCTGGAAAGTACATGTTTCATGGCCTGCCTATTCTTTTATTGTAACAAAGACTTCTTGTGAAGCCAAATTAATATTAGAAAGTTAATAAAACAATTTAAAGAAAATAAAAAGGAGTTGAATGTTCCTAAAGCATAGTGCCTTCAAGATAAGACAGTGTCACAGACCCATTTCTAACATAGGAATGTAGATGATGAACAGACCAGTGAACTAATATTGTCAATGGCCTAGTATGTTATGGTTCTCCAGAGAAACAGAACCAACAGGAGAGATATATGTGTGTGTGTGTCTGTGTATGTGTATATATTTATATATGTAAATATATAAGTTATATATTTATATTTTATATATATAACTAGATTTATTATAAGGAATTGGCTCATGCAATTCCAGAGGCTGGTGAGTCCCAAGATCTGTCGGGTGAGTCAGCAAGCTGGAGACCCAGAAGAGCTGATGGTATAGTTCCAGGTCTGAGGCTGGCAGGCTTTAGACCCAGGAAGAGCTAATGTTTCAGTTTGAGTTGGAAAGCAGGAAAAAGTTGCCATCCAGCTGGAAGGCAGTCACGCAGGAGGGATTCTCTCTTCCTAGGGGAGAGTCGTCATTTTTATTTCTCAGGCCTTCAACAGATTGAATGAACCTGGCCTACCCACATTGGGGAGGGCAATCTGCTTTACTCAGACTACTGATTTAAATGTTAATCTCACCCGAAAACACTCCCAGAAACTCCCAGAATAATGTTTGACCAAATATCTGGGCACCCTGTGACCCAGTCAGTTTTTCTTTTTTTTTTTGATTTCGGTAACATTGGTTAACAGTATATAAATTTCAGATGTACATCATTATATTTTGATTCCTGTATAGATTACCTCATGTTCACCATGCAAAGACTAATTACAGTCCATCACCACAGACGTGTGCTTAATCACCCCTTTCACCCTTCCCCCTCCCCATTCCCCTCTGGTAGCCACCAATCCAATCTCTGTCTCTATGTGATTGTTTGTTATTGTTTTTATCTTCTACTTATGAGCAAGATCAAATGGTATTTGACTTTCTCCCTCTGACATTTCACTTAGCATAATACCCTCAAGATTCATCCATGTCATCACAAATGGCTGGATTTCATTGTTTCTTATGGCTGAGTAGTATTCCATTGTGTATATATACCACATCTTCTTTATCCATTTGTCCCTTAATGGGCACTGAGGTTGCTTCCAAGTCTTGGCTATTGTAAGTAATGCTACAGTGAACATAGGGGTGCATGTATCTTTATGCATTCACGGTCTTTGGATAAATACCTAGAAGTGGGATAGCTGTATTGTATGGTAGTTCTACTCTTAATTTTTTGAGGAATCTCCATACTGTTTTCCATAGTGGCTTCATTCCCCCCAGCAGTGTATGAGAGTTCCCGTCTCTCCACAGCCTCTCTAACACTTGTTGTTTCCTGTCTTGTTAATTATAGTCATTCTGACGGGGGGAGTGAGGTGATACCTCATTGTAGTTTTGATTTGCATTTCCCTGATAGTTAACGATGTTGAACATCTTTTCATGTAACTGTTAGCCATCTATATATCTTCTTTGGAGAAATGTCTTTTCAGATCTTTTGCCCATTTTTTAATTGGGTTGTTGGTTTTTTTGTTGTTGAGATGTATGAGTTCTTTGTATATTTTGGATATTAACTGCTTATCTGATATATGGTTTGCAAATATCTTCTCCCAATTGTTAGATTGTCTTTTCATTTTGTTGATGTTTCCTTTGCTGTGTAGAAGCTTTTTAGTTTGATTATTTTTCCTGTTGTTTCCCTTGCCCCATCAGACATGGGACTTGAAAATATGCTGCCAAGACCCATGTCAAAGAGTATACTGCCTATGTTTTCTTCTAGAAGTTTCCTGGTTTCAGGTCTTATGTACAAGTCTTTAATCCATTTTGAGTTAATTTTTGTGTATGGTGTAAGATAATGGTTTACTTTCATTCTTTTGTGTGTGGCTGTCCAGTTTCCCAACACCATTTATTGAACAGACTTTCCTTTCTCCATTTTATGTTCTTCGCTCCCTTGTTGAAAATTAGCTATCCACAGAGGTGTGGGTTTATTTCTGGGCTCTTGATTCTATTCTATTGATCTGTATGTCTGTTTTTGTGGCAGTACCATGCTGTTTTGGTTAATATAACCTTGTAGTATATTTTGAAATCAGAGAGTGTGGTACCTCCAGCTTTGTTCTTTTTTCTCAGGATTCCTTTGGCTGTTTGGGGTCTTTTGTTGTTCCATATAAATTTTAGGATTCTTTATTCTATTTCTATGAAAAATGTTGGAACTTTGATAGGGATTGCATTGAATCTTTAGATTACTTTAGGAAGTATGGACATTTTAACTATGTTGATTCTTCTAATCCAAAAGTGTGGAATATCTTTCCATTTCTTTGTGTCTTCTTCAGTTTCTTTCAAGAATGTTTTATGGTTTTCAGTGTACAGATCTTTCACCTCTTTGGTTAAGTTTATTCCTAGGTATTTTATTCTTTTGATTGCAATTGTAAATGGGATTGTATTCTTAATTTCTCTTTCTGCTACTTAGTTGTTAGTGTATGACCCAATTTGACACATAAAGTTAACCATCACACCTGGGAACTCTTTTCCTGAAAGGGCTGAACTAGAGACAGAGGAATTTTTACCTTTTGGGTCTAGTTTGTAAAATGTCATACAAACTACAGTTTATTTTTTTGTATTTATTTTTTCGTTTCCCTAAAAGGATTTTAATAGACTATCCAGATTTACTAGCATTGCAATTACAAATGTTATTTCAGGATGTTATTTATCCAAATAACTAACACTCATTGAATAAAAGCATGTTCAATTCTAGTTCAGAAGATGACATCATCTAAACAAAATTCTAAGAGGCAGCCTATTCAAAGCCTACACACACCATTGCATTAATCATAGGTTTGCAATTTACCTGCTTTAAGGTCTCCAGTACATCCAATTTATGTTATTTAATGTGTATCAGAAATCCACACCCAGGCGCACATATACACATATTTACACCATGCAATGAACTTTGAAGTAAAATTTCCCTGTAGAATTTTCCATGTATCTGTGTTATTCTTTTATGTCCATTTTCCCTTTTCCCCAATTTGTTTCAATGTCATTTGAAAGCTAACATCAGATACTTGGTGAGCATGCCTAAGATTTTTGGCTTTTTCCCCTTTATTTTCTAATGTAAAAGACAAGCAGCTGAGAGAACACAGAACCAAATTTGGTTGGCCCCGATACAAATTTCAACTATTTATATTCCACAGTTACCAACCGAACTTAGTTTTAAGAAGTAATGGCCTTAGCCACGATCTAAATTTGATCATATCAGCAAACGTTATAAACTCTGAAGTCAAAACTAATTATAACAAGAGTTAAATCTGGTTTAGTGGGCATGTGAACTTATAAAATAACAAAATCACAAGATAATCCTTACTTTTTCCAATTCATTTCTGGAAAATGCATTATAAACACATTGCATTTTCCCACAGGAACCTAAAATTGCAATTGCATTCTTGCTCAGTTACTCACCATCAAATAAGTCAAGATTGTGACTAGCAACATATTATAAAAGCAAAGATAAAATGATAAACCTACAATAAACTTAATATCAATTTTTTTATAAGTACAAGATTAGAAAAATGTTTTTTCTATTTTTTGAGATTCTACTAAAAAAATTCTACACAACTTTAAAATGGGGGCAAGTCATTTAAAATTTAAAAGAAACAACACAAACAACACAATGGTGGTCAAAGAAAACGTGGATACAGCCCTATTGGGCATCATTTCGTAACTTTCCTTGCAGTTCAATATTTGACTTGAGAAAACAAACTGACACTGAGTGAAGTTAAACAACTTGTTGAAGATTACACAGTAAGTCAGAGTAAGAGTCAGGACTAAATTTCAGTCCTGAATTTAGCTTAAGTTCCTTCTATGTCAGGGAAGGAACGCTTGAGATCCACTTTAGAAAATGGGTAAGACTGTGGGAAGAGAGGGCATTCTGAGCTGAAGGAACCCCAAGAGCAGGGCCTCAGGTGTCACACAATCAGGGAAACCAGGCAATTCCTGAAATGTGGCAGGACAATGAACTTGGGCCTGTGAATGAGGGGAACCCTCCATGCATTTGCTTGCCACAGGTGGCACTGCGGAAGAGGCGCGAGGCAGGTTGAGGGTGATGAGTTATGACCTCTGCTCACGACTCCTGCTGTGTGGCCTTCTTAACTCATTTATTCAAATGCATTTGTTCAATAGCTGCTATATTCTGCATACTATGGGGAGTATAAATGTGAAGACGTTTTCTGGCATCCAAAAATGGAAAAAACCTAAAAAGTAAAGTTAACATACATTTGATGTAGACAAAAAGAAGATGCTAACTACAACAGCAACAAAAGAGTTCACCAGTAATGTTGATCGCCTTCTTAGAATGGAGCTGGCTTTATGAGCAGGCAGCTTCAAAACTGTCCAGGAAAGTTTTACTGATGACTTGTTTCTGATCAATTTCCTTGTAGCAGGCAGAAACATTTTAAATTTTGCTGTTAACCTTACTGTCTGCTCCATATTATGTTTGTCCTTTTACAATTTAGACATTACAGCATTTTAAAGGCATCATTGAGCACTTCAGTCATGATGGGTTGAAGAGAGTTCCCTTCTTACTCTTCTTCTCTTTGTTTTATCATTAGGCCTCTTCTCTACACCCACTTCAACCATGATGGACAGCTTTGAAAGGGAAAAACTGAAGGAGGATTTGTTGAAGGAGAGACAGGCAGTCCCTCTAAGTCATACACAAACTATTGCACAACACAAGACTTTCTTTAGCATCAGCTGAGAGGCTTTCCTGCTTCTTTTGCTTACTTTCTGAGCCTGGAGAAGATTCGTTAGACCAACCTTCTGTGGAAACCACAGACTAAGCAGGGAAAAGTGATGAGAAATGAAGTTCAGGTGTCAATTAGGCAGACCTGAATAAGCAAAGTCTGGAATGTACTGGAAAAAAAGAAAATTGTGTCTGGTACTATTTCCTAGTTGACAATTAAAATTATTCAGATTTTCCACTATATATTCCAAACAACCTAAGAGGAATTTTTCTTTCTCTACTTTTTTTTTTGTGTTTGGTGAGGAAGACTGACCCTGAGCTAACATCTGTTGCCAATCTTCCTCTTTTTGCTTGAGGAAGATAGTCCCTGAGCTAACATCTATGCCAATCGACCTCTATTTTGTATGTGGGACACTGCCACAGCATGGCTTGCTGAGCGGTGTGTAGGTCTGCCCCGGGAATCCAAACCCACAAACCTTGGGTCACTGAAGTGGTGTGCAAACTTAATCACTACGCCACTGGGGCAGCCCCTCTTTTTCTTTTTTTTTGGGGGGGGGGAAGATTAGCCCTGAGCTAACATCTGCTGCCAATCCTCCTCTTTTTGCTGAGGAAGACTGGCCCTGAGCTAACATCCGTGCCCATCTTCCTCTATTTTATATGCAGGATGCCCGCCACAGCATGGCTTGCCAAGCGGTGCCATGTCCGCATCCAGGATCCGAACTGGTGAACCCCAGGCCACCAAAGCGAAATGTGTGAACTTAATCACAGTGCCACCAGGCCGCACCCCCCTCTTTTTCTGTTTTTAACAGGCTTTTCTACCATAATGCTGTTTACTTCATAATTACTCAGTTTGTGCTACTATCAATTCATGTGTTGGTTTTAGATAAACAGAGACATACAGTGATTATCTTTTTTAAGATAAACGACTAATAGTTCCATTTATGTTTTCTGAAATTTGAGAAACGTCAAATTTCTCTGATGCAAATCCTAGGTTTACATATGAATTAACTGCGTGCCATATCCTTTTGTACGTACATGACACTGAGCTGTCCTTATTAGATGATCTTTTCTCTGTCTGGGATTAATATAACATAGCGATTTGAATCCTTTCTCTGTCTCTTGCTAGCTGTGACCTTAGGATGGTTACTTAACCTCCACATGCCTCAGTTTCTCCAATTAAAAATCGGGATGATACTAATAACACCTTCTCATAAATTTTTATAAGAATTAACTGAGTTAACATTATAAAACATCTAAACAGTGCCAAACACGCAATGTGCCATATGCATATTTGTTAAATAAATAAAATACTTTTCCCTATTCTACATGTATGTGCAAATACCTAACTCCAAACTTCTTTTCAACTAATAAACTAATTTACCTTCTTTTTGTTCTCTTCATTTCTCTTCTTCTCCTCCCTATTTTCATATTAGTCTTCAGAAGGAGAACAAAATAAGAAATTACCTGGAAAGACTGGCGAGTGTGGGCCATCTTTTCAGACCTGAAATTATAGATTGTATTTGCATGCTTTGAAAACATGTAACAGAAAAGTCAGTTCACTCTCACTAGTTTAAATTGGCTCATAAAATAATGTACAAAGGCCAGATGGGTTTCAGGTCTGGTTTAACACAGTTGATACGGCTCCTTTTCTTTGCAGTTTCCTTGGCTTTGATTCTTTTAGCATGATGCACCTTTCCTCAGGCTGGCTTGCCTCATGGTGACAAAATGCCTTTTAGAGGTTCTGTGCTCCATATAATGGAGCATATAGAAGATGAGAAGAAGTCTATTTTGCTTTTAAAAGCTAAGAAGTTTCTTACCAGAAAACCCTCCTTCGTGACTCACTAGTCCTTATTAGGTTAAAAGCTAGTTCCTGAACCAGTTTTTGAGGCTAGGGGACTACCATGAACTAATTGGATTAGATGAACCCATCTCTAGTATAGGGGATGGGATTACTTTTAGATAAATAAGGCCCAGCTCTAGGGCCAGGATCCATCATGTTCCTTTTAAAAACATTGGTGTTAGTGCTAGGAGTAGATGCCTGAACAAGAGTGAGATTGTGTTAGAAAAGAGGAAGGACAAAGACTGTGTAGACAACCATTGATATCTACTACATAGGTTACGTTCCCCAGAGGAGGAGATTAGGAATGCACCAGTGTCAGTAACAGATGTTGGAATGGGGAAACAGTTGTGGCTAGTGCACCTTCAAATTCTGTCAGGTGGTTTTTTAAATTATACACATCATTTTTAGGATTTGGTTAAGACTAGCCACAATCAAGACAACGTAATTAACCTTGCCTGTCCATGGTGCTGACTTTGGCACCACGGCTACACAAACTAATCTAACTAGTTTCTGGGCTTATTGTTTCAAAAAGTTAAATCACAGTTTTAACTGTTTTTATTTTAAAATAATTTTAAACTTGTAGAAAATCTGCAAAAATAGTACAATGAACTTTTTTCCTCTGAACCGTTTGAAAGCAAGTTAGTGACATAATGCCCATTACACTCCAATACTTAATGTGTAATTGCAAAAGCAAGAACATGCGCCAACCTAAACACCATACAACCATCAAAATCAGGAAATTAACATTGCTGCATTACTTCTTGATAGTTGCCTACCCCCTCATGTTTTGGCAATTGTCCCAATAATACGCTTTATAGCAAAAAGATTCAGTCAAGGATCACAGTAGCATTTAATTGTCATTTCTCTTTAATCTTGAATCTTAGTCATCCTTGACTTTCATGACTTTTACAGGCCAACTGTTTGGTATAATACCCCTCAATTTGGGTATGTCTGATGTTTCCTCATGATTAGATTCAGATTATGTGTATGTGGCAGGAATATCATGGAAACACAGAAGTGATGGTGTGTTCCTTTTATTGCATCCTATCTGGTGGTCTGTGATTTTAATTTGTTCCATTATTGGTGATATTCGTTTTGAATGCTTGATTGAAGTGGTGTCTGTCAGGTTTGTCCACTCTAAAGTTACTTGATTCTCTTTATAATTAATAAGTATTTGGGGAGAGTTTCTGTGCAGAGGTAGATTAAACTTCAGGGCTAGTTTAATGCAAATCTTATCTTTTACTTTTTGCAATTTTTTTTTGGTTCTTTTAATAGGTAAATATCTCATTGTTTGTCAAACTTTCACCTATTAATTTTAATATCCATTGATATATTTTGGCTGAATTAGTGGTGTTATTTTGGTAGTGGTTTCCAAATGTTTGATTTCTCTGATTTAAGCATTCCTTCTATAGTTACTAGTTCCCATTCGAGTATAAGGTGCTCTTCTCCCTATTTATTTATTTATTTTTATATGGACTCACAAATTCCTATTTTGTAAAAAGGGTTGTAATTTGTTATTATTTATTTTGATGCTGACATTGTTCTTGATTTGGTCAGTGGAAGTTCTTTATACTGACCTCTGTGTCAGTTTGAAGTGTCCCTTTCATTCATTGAGTACTTTATTACTTTGTGGCTCAAAAAGATGTTCCAGACTCATGTTGTACTCTCCCAACTCCAGCCCAAGAATCAGACATTTCTCTAATGGGTGCTGCTTCTTTTAATGGAGAATGGTTTTAGAAACCAAGATTTGGTTGCTAGATGTGCTCAATGTTATTGGGGTGTCACTGTTCTCAGGATCTTTCAGTAGTCAGAGATACAAAAAATATTTGAGTACAAACACTTCAATATTCTGTTTCTCAATTCAGCATACCCAAAATCTAATTTTAGCTTTGTCAGAGGGATAATTCTCTTAATCATGTAGAGGATCTTGGGATAACACACAAAATGCTTCCATGAAATCTCCAACTACTATTTTCTAATGGCTGCTATAGTAAATTCCCAGTAACTTGGTGGTTTAAATAACACAAATGTGTCCTCTTACAGTTATGGAGGCCAGAAGTCTGAATCAGTTTCACTGGGCTTACTCAAGATGTCAGCAGGGCTGATTTCTTCTGGAAGCTGTGAGGGGAGAATCGGTTTCTATTTTCTAGATGCCACTTGTATTCAACTTTTTATAAAGCAAGTTTTCTTAACCTCTTCTAATATTCTTTTTTTCTTTTTATCTTTGATCTTTTTTTGTGATGAAAGTTGGCCTTGAGCTAACATCTGTTGCCAGTCTTCCTCTATTTTGTATGTGGGATGCTGCCACAGCATGGCTTGTTAAGTGCTGTATAGGTCCATGCCCAGGATCTGAACCTGCAAACCCCCAGCTGCTGACATGAACATGTGAACTTAACTATTACACCACTGGGCTAGCCCCCTAATATTCTTTTTTTTTTAAATTTCAGAAGTCGTATTGAACTTCTAGTTGGAACCAGACCTTATAAGTATTTTAATGCCTCTTTAATCAGAATTTATACTCCTTTAAGGGGAAGAGAAAGAGAAATGGACACACAGATGGAGCTTAATCGATACCTTTAGACTGGTTGATATTCACATTATAAAGCTCAAGTCTTTTACTTAACAATGCTGCTTTAATTGAAGAACCATAATAAGAACTTACCTTTTTCCTGTTGCGGATATCCAATTGCTATTTGACAGACTATGACTATCAAATACTTGATGCATTGTAGTCTATAGATGGTATTATATTTTGCATATTAAAAATAATACTTTCTTTTGGTTTAGTGTAGAATCAATATATTGAAATAGTGGAACCAGAGAGAGTGCAATCATGAAGCAACATAATTTTCATCCCCATTATTCTTTAAAACCTTTTCTACAGGGCCAATTCTCCTCTTGCCCTGTGGATAAACTTACCTTCCACAGTAGCTACAAAAGATCTGTAGGAGAAGAGGAAGAATAGCTTCATCCTCCTTGATCTAATATTTTTTATATCAAGTAATCTTCTCAAGTTTCAAGGCACTTGCAAAATAATCAGGCTCGATCAGCTTCGTTCTACTTAACTATTAGCCTTTATTGGTACTGTAGTTTCGTTCATTTACAGTTTGTAAATAAGAACAACAGCTGGTTTAAAAATATTTTGCAAATCTTAAAATGCACAATTGTTAGCAATATTTTATTAATGGACTACTAAGGAGCTGCCAAGAAAAATTGTCATTTTAACAATTACTTAAGTAAAAGGGGCAAATTATAAATGTTGTAGGCATTGAAGTGTTAATGTACACTTGACTCCAAGATCGCGATAATTGCTTTAAAAAAATAATACCTAGGTTAGTATGCTGTGAGATTTGTACATTACTTCTAGAATTTGTCATTTTGTAGCAAACATTTACATGCGCATGGCTTTTAAGCCAGCCATTCTACCTGTAGAAATTTATCCTTAAAAAAAAATCAGATAAGTGTGATGTGTGTGTATGTGAATTATTACATTATTTTTTCAGTGTAAAAAACCAGAAGTACCTAAATGTCCATTACTAGAGATTAAATAATAATTAGGTTTTTAAAATAGGATAAATCTATATAATACAATATTATACAGCCACTAACAGTCGATGTATATTTTTATTTATTCACATATAAAGAACTTCCCAATATATTATTAATTGGGGAAATGTCTACAACTGATGTGGATAGTATTATTCCATTATTGTAAAAAAGAATATGAATATTTTTATATATGCCTAGAAAATTCTGGAAGCATATACACTTAAATTTTTGTAGTGGTTGCTTCTGAGTGGTGGAGTTCATCTACATATATATTTCTTTAATTGGGACTGTGCATTAGGCTAGGAACTGGGGATATGATGTAGAAAAAAGAGAAATTGTTGCCCACATAGAGCTTATATTCTCTATGTTAAATGAATAAACATGAACTAAATAAAATTATTATAGACTGAGACAGAGAGTTTTTCTTTTCTTTAAAGATTGGCACCTGAGCTAACATCTGTTGCCAAACTTCTTTTTTTATTTTCTTCTTCTCCCCAAAGTCCCCCAGTACGTAGTTGTATATTCTAGTTGTAGGTGCTTGTGGTTGTGCTATGTGGGATGCCGCCTCAGCATGGCCTGATGAACGGTGCCATGTCTGTGCCTAGGATCTGAACCCATGAAACCCCGGGCTGCTGAAGCAGAGTGCATGAACTTAACCACTCGGCCATGGGGCTGGCCCCCAGAGAGTATTTTATATAGGCAATAGCTGTATCTCATAAATTTTTATATGTTGTATTTTCATTATTTCAAAATGTTTTATTATTTCCCTTTGATGTATTTAGAACTGTGGGATATTTAGAACTGTGCTATTTAGTTTCCAAATATTTGAAGATTTCCAGATATATTTCTGTTATTGAATTCAAATTGAATTCCACTGTGGTCATAGAATATACTTTCTATAACTTGATTCATAGCTTTTTAAAAGGATAAGTAGTAGATGGCATTGATCCTATTGATTCAGCCTGTTTTCTTCTTAAAACCTTTCCTAACTTTTCTGCCCTTCTTGCTAGCCTGCTTTCTTCTCTTAAATCATCAGCAAATCTTTATTCTTTTCCCAGCGTACCTTCACCGAAGTAAATGGCTATGTGTCCCTTTGGGGAAAGGACTGGGAAAATCATCACAGTCTATAATGCATGACCTTTTTCCCATGTGCCTGGCCATCTTTTCAGTCAATGGGTTCCAATTCTTGACCTGAAAATCAGCTCAGGTCTGGAAACTGAGCAAAGGATTGTACATTTTTACTGGAGAAATCCACTTCAGTGTAATGTCCTGTTCCTCCAATCTTGCTCCCTTCTTCCCCTCAAATTAGAGATGTTAACAGCACCTTGGTTGGCTGGCTGTCAGTTTTGCTTGCTGGGACACCATTCTCTATTAACCATCTCAACTTCTTACAGGTCCGGTGGCCTTGGCTGCCCCTCTGACCATGCTGGTCTTCATAGTAATTGTAGTCTGCTGGGTCTGGCAGTGGAGCATCCTACCACCTAACCTCAACTACTTCAAGATCTCATCATCATCTCCTGAGATACTAACTAGCTCAGCTGTGTAAATACCTTTCTACCACCAAACCTGGTCTGCTGAGGAGAGCTGCCACTGAACTTCTTAGTGATGCTGGAACCCCTGTCACCAGCACATTCCTAATAACCTTAGTGAGTGGTGTGCACTCTGGGCCCTCCCATGGAACATAATTCTGTGGTAATTTTTCTGGCCTCGTATATTATTCCAATTCTTTCAGTTTCTCTATTCCTTTCTCTCTTTTCTGCTAGGACAGATCAGGCATTTCTGCTTTGACAGTAGCCATCATTTTTTCCAGCCCTCTAAGAGCCATCCCAGCAGTGAACTGGCCATTCCCTGGAACTATTGCTAAGGTGCTAAATCGTGTGTCCCAAGAAAATGTCCCCAAATCAATGAGTTCTTGCTTTTCCAGCCTTCCATTCTTCCTCTGCTTGATCAAGCACACTGTCTAGGAGTTCTCCCTAGCTCCTGCTGGTAAATGCTGACTAATCCTTGCATCTCTTTAGGTATATCATCTCTTTCCTCTCATATTGGATCCATTATGTACCCAGTCAGGTTCTGCTGGGGCTTTACTCCTGGTGGTTATCAGCCTAGCAGATCAAATAGGAAGTTCCTGAGAGGAGCACATAATGCTTTGTGAGGGAGAGGGCTCTGCAGCAACTTCTAGCAAGGCAGAAGTGATAGCGCTTATTAGGGAAGTGTGGACCATTTGTGTAAACCCATTGGTTTCAGGGGTTGCAGAGTCAACATCCTCGTGGACATCCATTCGGGATGTTTAAGGGTCCTGCCTTTTCCTACCAGGAACCTGACTTTTACATAACATACTTGCCTTGGCTGAGCATTCAGATATCTCTGGGACTCTAAGACTAATAATTAGGTCTTTAGCTTACTGCTCAGCTGTGTCTGCCTTTCTGCTTTTGAGACAAGGACATCCTGTGGGTTATTAAAGAGGACATAGTGTTTTCACATTTAACCATTAACAGCTTGTTAACATCCCTCAGTCTCTCATTATCCTTCTGCAGTGTGTCAAAACAACTTAGCAATGACTAGGATTGGTTTTCAAATGCCCATCATTGCACATGGCATAGCTCCTCCACTGGGACATTTTCCTGGCTTACTACAGTTGGAATTTTAACACTTCTGCTGCCACCTTGTGTCAAGGACAATCTGTGCCCTGCCACTCACCAGATGACATCCTGTTCAACTGCTGGGTAGTAGGTAACCAACTCAGATTTTGGTCTTACTACCTTTATCTTGGTTTAGTCTTGGTTCAGCTAAGGTTAGTTTGAATCATCCATGAAACAGACAGCAAGATAGGGTTAAATGGAGAAGAAATTAATTAATTAGGAACATGCCTGGCCTCCAGCGTGGCCTCAATAAAAATGTGATGGTTTCGGAGTGTTGTTCAGGGAACTGAGGAAGTTACATTCTCTGTGATCAGAGATCTGAGAGGCCCGTTCTCATGGCCATCACATATGCCAAATGCTGGAAGAAATGAGTTCTGGATATATTTTTATTTTTCAAGCTACACAAGTGATACTAAGGCATATGTCTAATTTAGAAACAATAGTGAATAATGAAATGTAAAAGGTTCAAGTGTAAAAAAAATTAATCTTGGGTGACATCAGTATTTTAGGTATGGTAAATTAGGAGCCACATGGAAAATAAGAAGTGGCCAGAAAAGTCATATCAAAACAAGAATAAAGTGGCATCCAGTTGTTTCTCTTCATTTCCATCAGCACCAGCCCATTCTCAGCTATCAATATCTTTTTTTTCTGCTTTATCTCCCCAATCCCCCCCGTACAGAGTTGTATATCTTAGTTGCAGGTCCTTCTAGTTGTGGGATGTGGGACGCTGCCTCAACGTGGCCTGACGAGTGGTGCCATGTCCGTGCCCAGGATCTGAACCCTGGGCTGCTGCAGCAGAGCACGCGAACTTAACCACTCGGCCACAGAGCTGGCCCCTGCCATCAATATCTTTTACTTGAACTTTTACAGTAGCCTCCTACGTGGCCTGTCCACACAATCTAACCCACCAATATTTTCTCCTGACTATAGCCAGGGTGGTCTTTAAAAAACTATTTAGATTATATTCTTCCTCAGTTTTCACCCTTTCTTCTTAGGATAAAATCTAAAGTCTATTTTTTTTGCGTTTTCTCCCCAAATCCCCCCAGTACACAGTTGTGTATTTTTAGTTGTGGGTCCTTCTAGTTGTGGCATGTGGAAAGAATGTCAAGAAGATGAGAGCAATCAGTTTTGTCAAGAGCAGCTCAGAAATCCAGTAGTTCAAAACTGAGAAATTCCCCTTAGGATTTTTGATAAAAATGTCACTGGTTAAATTGGTGATAATTATTTCAATGGCATGGAAAAAGTAGAAGGCACAGTGGAGTGGGTTGAAGGATAAATAAGAGGTCAGAAAGAGGAGACAATTATTTTAGACTGTCTTTGAGAAGTTTAACTGAGAAGAGATGGAATAGTGTCTAGGTCGTAGGGTCAAGAGCAGTTTGATTTATTTGTTTGGTATCTGAGAGCCTTGGGATAGTCACATATAAATATATCAGAGAAAAAAATTCACTAAAAATGGAGATATGAAGACAAATAAGAGTAGGGTATCATTGGTTAAGTATAATTCCTGGGAAGAAAGATGGGATAGGATCTAAAAGATGAAGGATTTGCCTTGGGAGAAAGGCACCCACCCTTTCTGCTACCAAGTTTGCAAAGAATCAGCCCAGACTTGGATTTTTTTCGTGTCTTTTCACTTTTCTCCCTCTGAGAAGGAATCCTAGCATCTGTCTAAGAGCAGAAGGTTTGGGTCAACATACAATTGGCATGACTTTGGGAAAATCGTTTAACACTCTGAGGCGTGAGTTTCTCATTTCTCATTACTCTAATTTTGATGACTATGTGAGATTACTTATGCCAAAGTCTTTTCAGACAACAACGCTTTCAAGAGCTACATAAATAAAAGGCAATATTATGGCCATTGTCACTTCAGATGGGGGAAAACTCAAATTTGCATTTCCCACAAATTGATTACATTGTGTTACCTTTGCCAGCTCTCTCTCTCTCTTTTTTTTTAAAGATTGGCACCTGAGCTAACATCTGCTGCCAGAAAAAAAAATCTTTTTTTCTTCTTCTTCTCCCCAAAGCCCCCCCCAGTACCTAGTTGTATATTCTAGTTGCAGGTCCTTCTAGTTGTGCTATGTGGGAGGCCGCCTCAGCATGGCCTGATGAGTGGTGCTAGGTCCGCGCCCAGGATCCGAACCAGCAAAACCCTGGGCCGCCAAAGTGGGGTGCATGAACTTAATCACTCACCAATGGGGTCAGTCCCTTGCCAGCTCTCTTGATGAAAGTCTTTCTTCATTCCTAATGGGAGAAATGTAGTTGAGGTAATAATTAATAGGTCTCTAGAAAAAAACAGCAAGTTTGTAATCTGGGTATGGTACTGAGAAGTTGGGAAAAATTGGTCTTTATATATCCACTTTTCTCACTAATAACCATCTGGTAGTAGGAAAAGACAAGTTTAAAAATGTTTTAAATAGACTTTATGTTTTGGAGCAATTTTAGGTTCATAGTAAAAGTGATAAGAAGGTACAGAGATTTGCCATATATTCCTTACCCTCATCTATGCACAGCCTCTTCCATGATCAACATCCCCCCCCCCCCCCCCCAGAGTGGGGCATTTGTTATAACTGATGATCCTATATGAACATGTCATTATCCCCCTAAGTCCAAAGTTTACATTAGGGTTCACTCTTGGTGTCATACATTCTATGGGTTTTGACAAATGTATAATGGCATGTATTCACCATTGTAGTAGCATACTGAGTAGTTTCACTACCCTAAAAATCCTCTGTGCTCAGGTTCACACATTTTATATACAACTTGCTGGCCCACTTGTATCCTTCCTAGCTTCATAAGATCTCTGCCAAAGATGTTGTTGATCATCTCCAAGATTTACACTGAACATACCTTCTTTTGGGAGGGCTGCACACTGGTTTTGCAGGGACAGCTCCAGCATATAACAAACACTGAGTCTTGCAGATGGGAGAGGAAACCGTTTCACCAGCTCATCTCATTGGAATTGTCTCCTCATTTTTAATTTTTTTTCTGAGTTCTGTACTTGTCTAGCACTCCCTCTATTGACAGAATTCATGAATTTCACGTTTTCCCTGGGTTTGCTATTTTTCAGTGGCCTTGTCCTGTGATTCCTTCTACTTGTCCTAGTGATGTAAGATTTACCCAGCATCTATATGCCAAGAGAGAACTTATAATATGAATTGACGCAGTGGTTTTCAAAGTTTTAAAAACAATATAACTGTTTATTCAAACAAAATGTCAATGCATAAAACTGACAAAATTGGGGCCGGCCTGGTGGCATAGTGGTTAAGTTTGCGCACTCCACTTTGGCAGCCCAGGGTTTGCAGGTTCGGATCGCAGGCACAGAACTACCACTGCTTGTCAAGCCATGCTGTGGTGGCATCCCACATAAAACAGAGGAAGATTGGCACAGTTGTTAGCTCAGAGACAATCTTTCTCAAGGAAAAAGAGGAAGATTGGCCCTCAGGTAACATCCGTTGTCAATCTTCGTCACATACACAAAACTGACAATATCACAAGACAGCTCTGTAAAAGAAGACATACTGGAGAAGTTGAGACTTACCCACATATTCTAGGAAGTTTCCAAGATACTTTTCAGAACCTGCAGGATTCCATGGACTATGAAAATTTCTGTATTAGCTTATAATAATATGATTATTTTATCACATGAATTAATGGACAGTGCTCCTAATTGAATAACATTTGTCTCATAAAAGGTCTTTTGGAAACAATACAATGAAACTAATTAGAGAACGTTGTAGATTCTGGTGAAAATATTTTAGGGCTGGTAGGCTTTACCATTTAGCCTTTTCCAATGTTTGTAAGATTGCTTTAGCCCTTCGAAGAATTTGAAGATCTCCTTTTCTTGTTTAATTTTAAAATCAGATGGAAAAAAGAGATAATATTTCTTACTTTATATAATAAGCCTTCTTCCCCCAGTAGCTTTTCTCTGATTATGATTCTCTGGTTTGGTGTAGTGGAGAGAGAATTAGATTTAGAGCTGGGACATCTGAGTTTGTCTTGGTTCTTCTGTGTTTCACAACTTCTTTTCCCTAGGCTTCAGGTTTTTTTTGTAGGTTGGGGAAGATTATGACTGCATCCTTTGCTTCCCCAAAATAAGAAAGCCATATCTACAAATGAATGACTTTAGTGAGCAGGACTTAGAACAATGTACAAATAGGCCAAGAAGTCTGATTTTCACTGTTAATCATAGAACAACATTCATGCAAATATACCCGTACACACACAGGCACAAGTGCACACACATTTGTATACACCATCTTTCCAACACATTTTTACCACTGCCTATTCAGAATGACCGGAGATGAGTGACTTCAGATTTGATGCATCTCAAGAAGCACAATTTTTAAGGCTCTTTTATATGTGGCCAGGAAACTTGTTTAGACATATCTACTTGGCTCATCTCATGTTGACCAATTGATATCTTGGGAGGTTAATACTTGCATAGGTTGGTATCAGACTTGGATTACTTTAATTAATGAATACTCACCAGTGTAGTTCAGTAAGAAACATTTAGTGCAGTTGGTAAACAGAAAGGTCAGCAAGTGAGACAATTTCATATTTGACTTCTGTTCGTCTTAAAGTGAAAACCCGGGTGGCCAGCTGACATTCTACAGGCCCACTTTCATCTTGCAGCTTGTTGTGTATCCATTTTAATCAGTAGAATCTTCAGGAAACATGGGGAAATCAAATCCGCGGCACCTCCACTTTGCCTCTTTCTCCTTCCTAACTAAAACTTCAGCCTATGTTTTTACTGGTAGTAGAATACCCTTGTTAATCTCGGCGTATGGAACAATGATATGTTTCAGGTTTGTTCTCCAACATGTTTACACTTTTATTTTTTACATTTTTTTAACCAATAGCTATTACTAAAGTTACAATTATATTTTGATACATAATTCTTCACATCTCACATGATTTTTGAGAAGATGGCTTTAAATATGGTCTGAAGAAGTGCTTTTGACCCAAGTAATCAGAGGGCGTGGATTGGCAGTGTGAGTGGGCAAAATATAGACTGATGGGTCAGAACTGAAAAGAAAGTGCCAGGGGATCCATACATGAGAATTAAGGTCTAGAAAAATTGAGATTCAGGAAGGCAAAGCGCAGCACGGAAATTTAATCTCATGTTGAAAAGAATGTGAATCTTTACAGACAGATAGGCCTTGTTTTGACTTTCTTTTCTGCCACTTATTATCTGTGTGATCTTGGGCAATTAACATCCCTTGGTCTTTTGTCTCCGTGACAAATGGGGTGAAAGGGGGACATCTATCTCAGAGTGCTAGTGTAAAAAATAGGTGACGTAATACTTTATAAACGTAAGGCTCCTGTAACAAAGTAGACACTCAGTAAACACTAGTTTGGTAGCCAGCCTGTGACACGGCACCTGATGACCCCACTGCCTGGTATTCAGTGCCTTGTGCAGTGCCCTCCCACATTGTACCTGCGTTGGTCTGTGTGATCATCAAATACAGCAGAAGTGTCACGTCTGAGATTAGGTGATAAAAAGACTCCTGTTTTCATTTGAGGTTCTCTGTCTCTCTCCATATTACTTGCCATGGGGGAAGCCATGTTGTGTGCAGTCTCACTGAGAGGCCCATGTGGTGAGGAACTGAAGCTTCCTGCTAATAGCTCTCTGCTTGAGCTTGGAGGCAGATCCTCCAGAACCGGTCAGGCCTCAGATAACTACAGCCCTCCTGACACTCCTATTGCAGCCTGATGGAGAGACCATGAGCCAGCACCACCGAGCTACCCTGCTCCTGAGTTTCTGATCCATCCAAACTATGAGATAATAAATACTTTTCCTTTAAGCCAATAAGTTCAGGTTAATTTATTAAGCAACAATCAATAACTAATACATCTAGCTATTATTTTGAAGATCTGGCAAGTGAGAGTTAAAATATAAACTAAGTTGGGGCTAGTGGTGGGAGTGAGAATTTTAAGTGGACTCGGGGGTGAGAAGGAAATTTGAGCACTGGTATCCTAAGCTAGTTTGTACTTCGCCATCTGTTGGGGGACTCCAAGGCAGGGCTTCCCAATTGGTGTGCTGTGAATTGGGTCTGGATATTTTGAGATATTGATTCCTCTCAGTCCTTGAGTGGTCTGGTGAGGTCTGAAGAGGCTGAATTCTTGGGGCTGGTCACCTCTGGTCTTGAGGACGTTTCTTTCTTTATGCCTGTGTGCCATCCAGTAGTATTATTTTCTATATGTGCCATCATGTGAAAACAGTTGGACAGCACTGGAATTTACAAAGCTAGCCTCTTGGCTTTGGGTGCAGAGATATGAGACAAACAATTTTATGTAAAACGTGAATTGTGAAGGTTGGTCTAAGTCAGAAATTTTAAATCTAGGGTCCTATGGTCCCCTAAGATCTATAAGTGGGGATTCAAAGATTCCAAAACAACACAAAATTTTATACAAAATTCTGTGTCTGTTGCTGTGCCATCATGTATGTTTATGCATTTTTCAGAGGACAAGTTTCATTCCTTTTAGCAGATTTTCAGAGAAGTCTGTAAATCAAAAGATATTAAGGAGCACCAGATTACCTGCTCTCCAAGGCCCTTTCCAGCTCTTAAATTTCTAGAATTCTAGATCTAATAGAATTGAACTGTAGGAGATCATTATCTGATTCAAAGTCATGCAGGGCACCTATAAAATTCTAGGATGGACCCTTTGGGACCAATTTTTGGGCTTGTTATATTTTATCATAATGTGAGGATAAGAGCATGAGCTCTGGATCCACTGCGCATGTAACTGAACCTTAACTGAGTGCTCTTGGCGAAGTGGCTCAATCTCTCTGTGCCTCACTTTCTTCAATTGTACTAGCAGTTTTATCCTATGCAAGATTCCTGTAATGATTGCATGAGCTATCCCATATCAAGCAGTTAGAACTGTGCCTGCCTAGCACATAGTCAGTGCTCAATAATGTTCATCTCGATTATTATTGTTACTCCTGCCCCAAATCCAAACTTCCGCCTAGCAGCTTGAATGCTCGGAACCAAGCATAGATTAGGTCTTCCTGTATCCACAGCAGGACTGGGTTCTTGCAGCCCGGAGCTGCAACTCTGCTGGCCCTGCCCCTTCTCCTGCTTGAAGAGACAGTCTCCCTAGAAGACGAGTGTCTTTGGTAGTTCTCCATTCATCTCGCCCTGACTTGGCAAGAACAGGCAGAGGCTGTTGTTCACCTCTATAGGTCTCAGATGTTTCCTTTGTAAAATGAAAGGGTTGGACTACATGATGTCTAAGGTCTCTTTCAGTCATACTCATCTATGAATTTATGAAGAATAGAAGGAATGCACAGGTAAGTGACGTTAGTGGTAAAGTAGAGCGAAGGATTACCAGTCCAATTGCATTTTCAAGCTTTAAAAAATTGCTCTGATCATTTAGATGAAGACTTGGCTTCCAAGGCTATCTAGATATGTATTACATATGAAACAAGTCTAGTTTCTCGAAAAATGAGTAATATCTTAATAATTATGTAATAGCAATTTTATTCAAATTTGATACTAAATTCCATATTCTGTGTCAAGAGCATGTATCTATATCTCTATCTATAGGTACACCTTCATCTACATATATCTGTATGCAGCTACTGTGTTAAATGAAAATTAAAGCATTATTCTTGAGCACATTTAATTTGCCTTAAAACATTAATAATATTAAAATTAATATTTTCACCCAATGGTCTTAATGTATTTTTTTCAAAAAATAAAGCCCCTGTTGTGGAAATGAGAGACTCAAATTGCTGAAAATGTGGCAGGACCAATAAATAAACTTTTAGGAAGGCAATTAAAGGATTCTAAGTAAAAAGGAATACTTCGGATTAAGGAGGTAATTTCACCTTTCCTCTTTTCAGTATTATGGTTTAAAAAAAAAATAATGCCACAAAAGTGCCAGCAGAGGTCCTCAGTCCCATAGTTTATCAATTGTGTTTCTTGAAACATCGCTCTCCCTATGGTATAACAAACTGATTTCAAGGACTTGTTTGCTTACTTCAAATAACTAATCGTAATGAATGGCCTACGGGTTTAAACTTTTAACACAAAAGAATACATTTAAATTAAAAATGCGATTAATATGTACAACAGTGCATAAGGTGTTGGAAAACATTATATAGACATGAAAGAACTAGACAGTAAAAAGTGCAAATTACATGTTTTTAAATGGATGGTATTCAGAAAAATCCAGCAGATAAAGGTGAAGAATGGGGGCTGGCCCTGTGGCCGAGTGGTTAAGTTCATGTGCTCCGCTGCAGGCGGCCCAGTGTTTCGTTGGTTTGAATCCCGGGTGCGGACATTGGCGCTGCTCACCAAGCCACGCTGAGGCAGCGTCCCACATGCCACAACTAGAAGGACCCACAACAAAGAATATACAACTATGTACTGGGGGGCTTTGGGGAGAAAAAGGAAAAATAAAATCTTTCAAAAAAAAAGGTGAAGAATGGTGAGGAAAAGAGTAAACTATTATGTGTGTGTCTAATTATTTTTTTATCTTTTCAGTTTTGTTCTTTTCTCAGTCTGAACTATTCTACTTCTGGGAGAAAAATAAAACCAAAGGATTCATATAGGATCTTCTCTAGGTGAAAATTCTGAATATTCTATATTTTTTCATTAAAGATGAATTTTAAAGAGCAAATAAAACAATCAGAGATAGAAATAACTAATGGGAGATTTTTGTATCTGAAATAATTACATAATGCTTTTTGATTTGCCAGTCTTCCTCATCTCTTCTTCTTTTTTGTCTTTACAGTGAGATGTCCCTGTAAATTCTTTTAAGAAGAAATAGTTAATAAGGTGACCACCAGAGAAGCTTGGGCATCTCTCACGATAGAGCTTACTAGTTTCCTGGTGTTGTGTTAGGGTTACTTGACAATATGTGCAAAATATCAAAACTCTGCATTTGTTCAGAAGGCGGCAAGTAAATATCAAGGCAACTGCCAGTGCTCAGTCTCTCTGGGCCTCAGTTTCCTAATCTAATCTTCCTAATCAACTTCCTAATGCCTGAGGATGTGGTTGTGCTTATGGAGGGCATATGTCAGGGAGAGAAGGCAGAGGGGTGTAACTAAATGACCTGACGTAGACATAAATGCTAGGCAGATTAAGCAGATATTATCTCATGGCCAAGAGGCAGTATAATCCAAGTTAGATAAAGAAAAAGGAAAAATTCTAAAGGATGAATTATGATAGTCCCATAGAAGAAAACAGAAAGACACTCTTAAGTCACTGTCTTTTCATTTTTTTAAATTCTTCTTGTGACTGTTTGCCTATGTTTTCTTTTTTTCTGATATTCTCTGCTCCCTACCTTTTTTTGTGGCCCCTGGCTGCTTTGAGAATTAGAGAGTCTTTTGAAATCAAACAGATACAATCTAATGGAATGCGGGAGGCATTCTTGGCCTTTTCCAAGGGTTGATCTACGAGACTCTAAATATCTATGAAAACTAAGTAGCCTTTTGAGGATTTTTTTTAAAGCTTCTGCAGAGAAGGGGTGGGTGGCACTTAATTAAATCCATGGTAGCTTCTAGAGCAAGTAAACATCTTTGGAGAATGACTTATCTTCCTTCCTTCTGTACCTTAACCAGAAAGAATGAACGAGTGAGAAAGAATAACCAAAAGGAATGCTGTTGTCATTTTAAATCTGTTTGTTGAGTGTGACTGTCCTTTTTCTTTCTAAAAACAGGCTCTCAGATATCCTTGGGGCTACACAGAATGATTTGAGTAACTAATTTTCATAATAGGCATAGACATGCATAAAGGTTTTCAGAGCTGGTTACTAAGGCTTTGGTACACATAAAGATGTTTGGGGTATATGTGGTGTTTTATTAATTCAAATGTTGCATGTACATAGCACAGCATCTCTCTAGTGCGTTAAAAATGCTGTTTGGGTGTATACGTTTTATTAATCTTTATGTCTTTTTTTCCGTAAAACTCTTTATGTGCTACAGTTTATTTGAGGCATTCCATTATACCCAATATTTCTATGAACAATATTTAGACCTCTGAATAGTAATAACTATCTCTAAAATATTTGTTGACCAAATGAAATTATAACATATTGTAAAGAGTCATACAGAAACTCATACCCATGTCTGTTTGATATACAAATTAGATCTTAAGAGTAACTGTATTATAGAACCCTTAAAATAACATTTCGTTAGACTCAGAACCTCTTATGTATTGTTTTACAATTATACTCATAAGCATTCTTAAATTCTCTCCATAAAGGAAATGAATCTATGGATTTCCTGATTTGAAGGGGTAGGTTATACTCCAGTTCTTGGGCTGTTATCCTAGTCTGGTTTGGTATTTTTCTGTGACCTGGTGAAGTTGAGGGGGTTGGATTTTATTTTCTCATTTTTCTCTCTCTAAGTAACAACAAATTCTTAAACTGTGGGTTAAAAAAATTTGATCCCCTTCTTGCCAACTAAACTCAAATAATATAAATCAGACTATCCATTTATAGATCAAATCTGAGGCATTCATTGTTCAAGAGTCATAGGTGTTCTTTCTTCTGTATTTCTTAATTAGCGGGGCTTCTAATCTAGTGTGGTGTCTCCTAGTCTTCAAGGGAAAAGAAAAGCCAGAAGAGCTGACCATTGTCCCTAAGGGACTGGCATTGGAAATGCACTAAACATCAGCCAGGGTGTGACGAGTGCTACTTATGTTTCCTTCCTTACGCATGTAAGTGTTATATGACACATCCAGAATGGAGTATATTGGGAATTCTGAAATTAGTTTTAAGAGGTGAGTTTAGAAGCATTATTTTCTTTTAGTGCTTGAAAATATACTCTAGAGTACCCAAGGAGTACAACCTTTGTTTTCACATATTTCAGAGCCATTTTGCATTCATTTACTCCTGTTTAATTTTGTAGGTGATGAGTTATTCACAGTCCCTTAATCTTTCTCACTTCATTAATTTTCAGGGTTTTTTGTTGTTGTTGTTTTTTTTTTTTGCTGAGGAAGATTCACCCTGAGCTAACATCTGTTGCCAATCTCCCTCCATTTTTTATGTGGGCTGCTGCCACAGCACGGCTTGATGAGTGGTGTAGGTCCACACCCAGGAGCTGAACCCAGCCCACCAAAGTGGAGCACGCTGAACTTAATCACTAGGCCTCTGGGGCTGGCTCTAGTTTTCAATTTTGCACATCAAATGTCGTCAATGATGACTGCTTCTTTTCTCTGGAGAAATGCTGATGTGCTCAGGCTAAGTTACAGAGAAGAATGGAAAGGGGAAAGAGATGGAGAAAAAGCTAATGGACAATTTCTCCCCCAAGGCCACTTAACTGGCAAAGAGATAGATTGGTTCCTAAATCCCCACATTGGGGTTAGACTTTGGCATCTAGAAAGAAAGTTATCATGGTGATGCTGGGCAAATTTGATCTCCTGGTTATGTTAAAAATAGAAATAAATTTTAAAATGAACTTCGAGTTTCTAATTTTCATATTAATATTTGTTGCTGGTTCCCTTATATTAGATGGGCAAGAAGCATTATTCTGAAACCAAACCAAACAGAAACCACAAAAACTTACATTTTATGATTGTGTCAACAACTTATACACTGAGATAGAGACAAATATCCTGGGCCAGTATCTAGTCCTGATTATTATTATTTTAAGTCATATTTTTATGTTATTCTGTCAGTAACTCGACACAGGTATGTATGTGAATAAGGAGACTGAATTGTTCTTTTGATAAAGGGACAATTTGTAAATCTTCTCCTGTTCCTAAAACCGTTTTCTCCTTTTGGGTATTTATTATTTCTATTTTATGAAAAAAAATGAGCGATAATCTCTTTCCAGTGTAATACTAAGTTTGCCAGGATGGAAGAAGGACTAAATCAAAGAAAGGTTAAATTTAACATTTGTTAAATAAGCATGGAATTAGATATGGCAGCATATGCGGAGAGCTGACTGGTAGGTATCCCGTTGCTTCTGTTTTTATTCAGGTCTTGTTCCTAATATACGGCCAATAGTGGCAGTAAGACTGAATCTCTTTTTCAGCATTTTTTTGGTGGTGATGGTGGGGGGATCTGGGAGGGAGTTGGTCTGCCTTATGGTCTGACTGTTAAGGTAAGTAGACAGTTAGAAAGGAAATGAAAACTTCAGAAGGGGAAGGTTCTGGTGGCTGTAAAAGATGGGAAGGAAGCTCATACATATTTGCCTCTCTCCATAGTTTTGCCCTTCTACCTTTATCTAAAACATATGAGGAATTCTTGGGGCAGAATATTGAAAGATCTATTTCCTAAATTGATTATTTTGTAATACTAAGGCTTAAAAAATAGTTGAGTTGACAAGGGGCTGGTGGAAAAGGATATATTTGTTTATAAGCTCTTGTTTTTAGAACTTCCTTATTCTTTTCCTTTTAGAAAATATCAGGAAAAATATTTTCTCCCCACTTGTTTCTTGTTATTTAATGTTGTCACTGTTAATTACAAAAATATTTTATTTAAAATTTCATTAATTATGCATTTATGTTAATTTGAAGAGAGAATTAACTGAAACTTACCTTTATGTTTTCAATGAAAAAAAGTTTGCTAAGAGAATTAATAGTAAGTGAAATCTCAATGGCACATCTACTAATTTGGTAAAATAATTATTTTCAGCCAGTTTAGAAACACTCTAAACTTAATATAGTGTAATTGCCATTTAAAAAATAAATATATAAATTAGATTTTAGGTACTTCAATAATTTAATTAAAATCATTCTTATCTATTCATTAAAGTAGGACTTTAATGTTGAGTAGCTCAGTTAATGTAAACAACTGGAGAGTAAAGCCACATGCTTAAAATTATGCTATATTTATAATTACATATGTGATAATGGACACTTCGTTAGATAAGATAAAATTAATAAATATTTCATAAAGTTTTATAGTCTCAGTTTTTCAAAAGATATTAAAGGACAAATAAGATTTTGAAACAGCTCAATTTATTGTAAAACTCCTTATAGTTTAAAAGATTACATTAGAATTTACTTCCACATGCTCAAGTATAATCTTGGTAAAATTCTAAAAATTACCCCTAAAGATTACAGTATTGATCATGTAAGTAATTTCCGGAAGTGTGAGTTCTGTGATTATTTTTAACATAAAACATTGTGTGGTATAAAAATAGTATTAACAATGAAGTAATATAAAAACCGTATAATAGTGCAAAATGGTATTAATTAATCTTGTGGCATTGATTGAGTCACTACACATCTCTGAGCCTCAATTTTCTAATCTAAAATGTGAAGAATTTGGACTGAATGATCTGTAGGATTACTTGTAATTCTAAAATAGTCTGTATCTATAATATGACTATCACATAGCCTCAAAGAACATCAGTATCATGTAATTTTGAAGGGTGTATTTATTTAAAACAGCAAGACTTTTGGGATATCAGTTTATTCATAAGGTTAGTTTATTGGATCAAAACATTTCATTTTGAGGGAACTGCTTAGCTTGCATGACTATTACCATTCAAGGAAAAGTTGCTTTATTCCCCGGCAGAAGAAATGATATGCTATCTGGAAGTTTCATTCTGTTGTTGGCACTCACATTTTAGGGATAACTGAAGAAAGCAAAATGGCTTTTTCATATTGATTACAGTTGGTACTGATGGTACTAAGGGATGTAATCAGTTATTTGGAGTGAGATGTTTAATACTTTCCTTCCTTCATGCAACATTTAAAAAACCTTGCTTGGAAGAGAAGTTTATTTTTCATCCAGGAGCTGGTGATCCTTTTGAAATGGATTATGTTCTTGTTGTCATGGCAACACAGGATTCCATGCTCCTGCTTTCTACAATGTGTATTTCTCTGAGTCTGGTTGTTTCTAAGTGTTTTATTCATTGGTGGCAGTGTGTGGTATATCAAGAAAATAGATCAGTCAGATGACTTCTATAGTGCCTGTCAGTGTTGTTTTTTGGATGTTCTTATTGAAGCATAGTTGACATACAATATTATGTTAATTTCAGGTGTATAACATAGTGACTAGGTATTTATATACATTATGAGGTGATCACCATGATGTCTAGTAACTATCTGTCATCATACAAAGTTATTACAATATTATTGACTATATCCCCTATGCTGTATATTACATCCCCAAGACTTATGTATTTTATAACTAGAAGTTTGTACCTGTTAATCCCCTTCAACTATTTTGCCCAACCCCCTACTTTCCTCCCCTCTGGTAACCACCAGTTTGTTCTCTGTATCTATGAGTCTATTTCTGTTTTGTTTTGTTTGTTGATTCATTTGTTTCTTAGATTACACATATAAGTAGAATCATACAGTATTTGTCTTTCTCTGTCTAACTTATTTCACTTAGCGTAATACCCTCTAGGTCCACTCATGTTGTCGAAATGGCATGATTTCATTCTTTTTTATGGCTGAGTAATTTTCCATTGTATATGTATATATATATATAAACACAACTTCTTTATCCATTCATCTATTGATGGACATTTAGGTTGCTTCCATATCTTGGCTATCATGAATAATGCTGCATTGAACATAGGGTATATGCATCTTTTCGAATTAGTGTTTTTGTTTTCTTCAGATAAATACCCAGAAGTGGAATTGCTGGATCATATAGTAGTTCTATTTTATTTATTTATTTATTTTCCTTTATTCTCCCCAAAGACCCCTGGTACATAGTTGTATATTTTTAGTTGTGGGTCCTTCCAGTTGTGGCATGTGGGATGCCGCCTCAGTGTGGTCTGATGAGCAGTGCCATGTCTGCGCCCAGGATCCGAACCAACAAAGCACTGGGTCTCCTGCAGCAAAGTGTGCACTCTTAACCACTCGGCCACAGGGCCAGCCCCCATGGTAGTTCTGTTTTTAATTTTGGGGGGAAACTTCAAACTGTTTTCCATAGTGGATGCACAATTTACATTCTCACCAAAAGTGCATGAAGGTTCCCTTTTCTCTACACCCTTGCCAACACTTGTTATTTGTTGTCTTTTTGATGATAGCCATTCTGACATTAAAAGGATCATGTACTATGATCAAGTGAGATTTATCCCAAGGATGCAAGAATGGTTCAGTATCCACAAATCAATCAACATAATATACTACATTAGCAAAATGAAGAATCAAAATCATATAATCATCTCAATAGATGCAGGAAAAGCTTTTGACAAAATTCAACATCCATTTATGATAAAAACTCTCAACAAGGTAGATATAGAGGGAGCACACTTCACCATGATAAAGGCCATATATGACAAACCTACAGCTAACATCATACTCAACAGTGAAAAGCATTTCCTCTAAGATCAGGAACAAGACAGGGATGCTCACTCTTGTCGCTTTTATTCAACATAGTATTGAAAGTCCTAGACACAGCAATTAGACAAGAAAAAGAAATAAAAGGGATTCATATTGGAAAGGAAGAAGTAAAACTGTAACTGTTTGTAGATGACATGATACTATATATAGAAAACCCTAAAGACTCTACCAAAAAACTATTAGAACTAATAAATGAATTCAGTGACGTTGCATGAAGCAAAATTAATACACAGAAATCTGTTGTATAGAATTTCTATATACTAATAACAATCTGTCAGAAAGAGAAATTAAAACAATCACATTTATATTTGCATTGAAAAGAATAAAATAGCTAGGAATATTTTTAACCAAGGAGGTGAAAGATTTGTACTCTGAAAACTGTAAAACACTGATGAAAGAAATTGAAGACAACACAAATAAATGGAAAGATATACTGTGCTCATGCATTGGAAGAATTAATATTGTTAAAATGTCCATACTACCTAAAACTATCTGAGGATTCCATGTAATCCCTAGCAAAATACAGCGGTATTTTTCATAGAACTAGAAGAAATAATCTAAAATTTATACAGAACCACCAAAGACCCTGACTAGCCAAAGCAATCTTGAGAAAGAAGAATAAAGCTGGAGGTATCACACTCCCTGATTTCAAACTATACTACAAAGCTATAGTAATCAAAACAGTATAGTACTGGCCCCAAAATAGACCACAGATCAATGGAACAGAACAGAGAGCCCAGAAATAAAGCCATGCTTATGGTCAAATTAATCTATGACAAAGGAAACAAGAATATACAATGGGGAGAAGACAGTTTCTTCCATTAATCATATTGGGAAAACTGGACAGCTACATGCAAAAGAATGAAATTGGACCACTTTCTTACTCCATATACAAAAATAAACACAAAATGGATTAAAGACTTAAATGTAAGACCTAAAACTATAAAACTCCTAGAAGAAAACATAGGCAGTAAACTCTTTGACATTAGTCTTAGCATATTTTTTTGGATGTGTTTCCTCAGGCAAGGGCAACAAAAGCAAAAGCAAACAAATGGGATTACATCAAACTAAAAAGCTTTTGCACGTTGAAGGAAACCATCGACAAAGTGAAAAGACAACCTACTGAATGGGAGAAGATATTTGCAAATAATTTATCTGATCATGGGTTAATACCTAAAATATATAAAGAACTCATACAACTCAATATCAAAAACATACAAACAACAATCCAATCAAAACATGGGCAGAGAACTGAAAACATTTTTCCTAAGAAGACATACAGATGGTCAACAGACACATGAAGAGATGCTGAGCATCACTAATCATCAGAGTACCTGCCAACTTTGCTTGCTAAGATACGTTAAGCATTCCAACAAAGGTGATTACAGTGTCTCTTTTAGGAGGGAGGTGGACTACTAACTTTTACTTTCTATCTTAATCAGTGTATGTAATGCTAGTGGCTGTAACAAGCAACTCCCCTATGTCAGTGGCTTAGCACAACCAAGGATTTTTTCTTTCTTGTTCATATCAGATGTGGACAGGGCAAATCTTTACCAAAATATGACCTGTCCTTGTTGACCTTTAGAGGCTACTGGGACTCCTCCACTGTATCTCTTTCATCTGCCAGGCTAGCAAAAAAGAAAAAGCACGTGGAATTGTACAGGTTGTCTTACAGCCAATTCTGGAAGTGGTGTATATCATTTCTGCACACATTCCATTGGCCGGAACCGAATCATGTAGCTCTAACTAATTGCTAGGGAGGCAGAGGTATTAGTCTTACCAAGGCCCAGAAAGAGAAAATAGGATTGACAAGCATCCTTTCTCTGCCATAGTGCCTTTTTGTTTGCAAATGTTTTACGTTTAAATGGAATATCTTGGAGAAATTTAGATCTCTCTATTTAAAATTCCCTTTGAATGATGAACAGGTGGTAGCTGATATATTAATTCAGATTTATCCTTGCTGCTTTTTCATGAAAGGCTCATTCACTGTTTCTTTCCTTACAATTTAGGGTATTCTGAATATAACCATTAAGTTCTTATTTTTATATTTATTGCTACCTTAGGATCTCACTTTAATTATCAAGCTCTTTGCTTCTGTTGAAGAGAACTCCATAACTTACAAAGTAATAATCATAACAGGACTTTTGTAATTCCTTAGAGGCCAGATGAACTTCATTTGAAGTAATTTAAAGTAAATTATTTTGTTCTGAATTATCACTTTTAGTTTAATTATCTGGCAATACAAAAAAAAGTTCTTAATGATCTCTTTGCCATTCGTTATATCTGCAGTGAGTGTCTAGCCATGTGTGGCCAATTAAAGGTGTTCACAAATTCTTTGACCCTTCTCCATTGAGAAGTGGAGTCCCTGGCCTCTCCCCTTAAATCTGGGTGAGCTCTGTGACTACTATGACAATAGAGTATGGCAGGGTTGATGCTGTGCCGGCTTTCAGGCCTAGACCTTAAGAGAATGGCAGCTTCTACTTTTGGTCTCTTAGAATGAAGCCAGCACACTGTAAAGCTTAAGCCACGTGTAGAAGCCATGTGTAGGAGCTCTAGATAACAGCTCCAGATGATCTCCTATCCTGGAGCCAGTATCAGTTGTCGGCCATGTGAGTCAGCCATCTTGGATGTCAATCCAATAGAGCCTTTAGATAAATTCAGCTGAATGCAATCAATGAGAATCTCCAAGCAAAAACTGTCTGGCTGTTCCAGCCAAGGCAGAAATGTGGGGGGTCGTAATAAATTGTTGTTTTATGTGACAACAAAATCCCGGAACATTGTATTTTCCTTTATTAAGATTTTAGTCCTAAAAAGCTTTCAACACCATCAAAGTTTTCAATAACCTTTGATAACCTATGATTGAACAGCCTTTGGATTTGGAGAAATGAACATGAGTCACATTTCTATTTATTATCTATTTGTCTGTCTATCTACATGTAATGTTATCTGTCTATCATGTCTCTATCTGTTTATGTTAGTTGCAATCTAGCTGCCAGCTAGGACAAGTGGGTGGATTAATTTTTCAGTGTGAGTGACACTACCAGGACAGGGTTCAGTAAGTTATATTTCTCAAGGTTGGCAGCAGGCAATATTCTTACAGTTTTCTGGGTCACTGTCATAAACTAGATTTCTAAGAACATAATTTAGTTTAAGGGAACATCAATCTCACTAGTTTGTCACTGGTGGCAGGGTCAAAGTATAGTTGGTGGGAAGGCTTTGTCCTCAGGGAAAAACTGCACACTTGAAGCTGTGCAAGAAATAGGGGATGCAAACATTGTTGGTCAAATAATGTGAATGCAGGCAGGTCAGGCTGTGTGTAGCTTATAATGAGCTGATTCCTTATATTGCATGAGTTGGAAGAGCCGGTAAGGATCAGATTACCCTAAGTACTTCCCTCATATAGGAGTCTAAATCCTGAAATATGACCCCGATAGATTTAGTTGTTTGTATACTTTTACTTCAAAACTCCATTAAAGTGTCAATATTCTTTGGAGAATATTACTTGAACAAACTCATGTTCAGGTATTAGAGATTTTCAGATATGATCTTTTTCCTATGGGGAGAAGACTCTTCAAAGAGTTGGTGTTCTCATTGTTTAAAGAGACTTTCAAGAGCTGGTGTTGTTCTTGGGAAGATGCTGTATGTTGAAATAGAGAAAAAGGAGGGGACATATATTGTATACTTTATAATTTTCTCTAAGCTTTTGCTAAATGCACTGTGTACTTAGAATTCTATATATGCCACATCTACTGGTCTCCTTTGAAGTCATATGCTCTTTGAGGAAGGTTCATATATTGTGCATATTTTATAAAATAGTAATATAGTAAGTCAATAGCATTTATTAAAACTTACTATTAACTGATAAGCCTTTCATCAGCCTTATTCCAGGGCATATGTAAATTTTTAGTGTGAATTCTGAACAGAACATGATAGTGCTTTCTTCAACAGGCACATGCTTAGAATTATAATTCTGTTGGCAGTTCCTTTATGTGTTATGTATAAATGGAATAATAACCTGAGAGAATGGTTTCTCCAGGTAGTACAGCTAAAGTAATTTCACTGGCAGACTCCCCTTCCTCCTACTGTTCCATTTTCTCTTTCTTTGGGAGCATATAGCCATCTAGCTGGAGACTACATTTCCCAGAATTCTTTTGATCAAGAGTGCCCACATGACTAAGTTATCACTAGTGGAATGGGACGAGAAGTGATGTGGACAACTTTTAGTCTTGTTTGCTTAAAAGTAAAAAAATATTCTGGATTTCCTCTCTTTTTCCGCTTTATGTGAGTAGGAACACAATGTGTTTGTGATTGAGCTTCAACCATGCAGATGAAAGTAATATTTCAGGGAAGTGGTGGAGCAACAAGATGAAAAGGACCTATAATCCTGAGGGACCTTGTGTATCAGAGCTACCCCAGCACCCTTGAATGCTGTCCTTGGGATTGTTATATGAAAGAGAAGTCAATTATATCTTATACAAGCCACTGGTTTTTTAAAAAAATCCTTTTGTTAAAGTACCTTAGCTTTTATTGTAACTAATATATTTCACCTTTTATGATTAAAATAAATATTCTCTTCTATGAAAGAGCTCAACCTATACCCTAGCGTATGTGTTTGTTAATTGCCTCAGTAACTCAATGATGTTAAAAAAAGTTCTGAAAATGATGCACTTGGTTGAATGCTTTTAAAATGTAATCATAAAACAGTATGCAAGTGACCCAATAAGCATATCTAACTCAGGACGAAGATCCAGTGGGAAGGCATCTAATTTCTTCCTGTCAAAATATTCCTCACTTTTGTTGCTTATTTCTTTAAAACTTAGGCTTCTATAGCTACTTAATAAGTATCTTTTTCATTCTCTTATTATGTCCTACTTTGTTCTAAGTACTAGAGAAGTCCAAGAACTATTGGGTCTGATTTGAAGGAGCTTGTGCCCTTGTCTGTTGTGATAAACATCATCTCCCAGAACTCAGAACAGTGCCTACCGTGTAGGATACTTGATGAATATTTGAAGACTGAATGGATATAGTTGATGAGAAATGGTATATACGGAAAAACGTAGCAACACAAGGCAGGATTGGAAGGACAAGTGGCCTTGAAATAAGAGCCATGGAGTTTAAAATAGTGAGAGTCAACCGTAGAAGTAGAAGCACTGAAGGATGTATGAGATTTACCTGGAGAGAGTTCAAGTTGGTTCCCGGGGTCGGGAACAGACAGTATGCACAAGGTTAAAGGCAATATAGATAATCTCTGTCCAACAGAACTTTCTGCAGTGATAGAAGAGTTTTATATTTGCACTGTCACATGTGGCTACCGAGTACTTGAAATAAAGCAAAGATTATTGAGGAACTGAAATTTTAGTTTTAGATAATTTCAGTTAATTAAAATGATCATTTAATTAGCCACATGCGGCTAATAGCTACCTTATTGCAAGCACAGGTATAAGGGTGTATGAATAAAGATTTAGATGTAAGAATGAGTCAGGTAAGTTTTGGGCTTAGAGAATATCTCAAATCACTAACTAAAGTGCCTGAAGTGGGAGTACTGAATTATAAAATTTAAAATTAGGTTGTAGAAATGTACATGTCTTCAAGTCCCATCTGGAAACTGCTAAGTTTGCATTGGATTTGCCATGGTACTGCCTCAGTTGTACACACACACACACGCAGACACACACAGCCTTGAAATGAGAGCTATTTATTGAAATATGTTGAGAAAATTAAATGAAATGGCCAAGATTTTTAAACTGAAGTCTGTGTTTTTTTCCCTTTTAAATCCAGGTAAGCAGCTTTTTGAAAAATATAATTCTGAGATTGTGTGCATCAAGACATCTAAGTTCCAATTACAGGATTTTTCCTAAAGTGATTTATTTCATGGAAAGCTGTGACATGCCAGCTTACAGTATTCTTTTAGTCTAAATATTTTCCAGGAAATTATGATATGTGAAAATAGAATCTAAAATGTATTCCCCAAATCTAGTATAATTTATTTGAAAGTTGTATGTTATTGGTGTCAACTTGCCCAAAAAGATGTTTTTTATCCATACTAAGTGCTGGTAGTTAAAATTTAGTGAGCACAATTCTGAAATACATTATAGTATGTTCAATTTTGTACATTTATGTAAGAAAGAGAGAATTGAATAAGAAGCGAAGATGGAAAGGAAGAAAGGAAAGATGAGGACAAAATAAGACAGAGAATGTGTTTACCAATTGCCTTGATTGGATATTTACTTATATTGAATATTTGAGTCTCATTTCTCTCTTCTCTGGATGCATGCAAGTGAAATGGAACAGGAAGACCTTTCTAAACTTAGAAGTATCAGAATGTGATAAATCTCTCTCCCAGCTGTCGTGGTGTACTGCATAGTATAAGCAAGGTGCAGTTTCTGTGATGTGGGAAAATAGAAGTGGATGGGAAAAATAGAGAGAATGTATTTTCTTCCAGCTATAGAGGTCATTTTATGAGATGTAAAGGCAGAAATGTTCCTGGGAGGCATTCTGCTCACTCCTAGAGAGCTTTTATCGATCTACTGTAAAAAGCCAATTTCTACTTTCATATGAGTAGAACTCCTATTGAGGTCAAAGGTAAAGGACACACCTGGATCCAAAAAGGATGTTTTAGCTCGAATTTTCAAAAATAGATTTTGGCAGGAAGAAAGTTAATATGAAATATCAAGCCCAGAGGATTCATTCTGCACTGTGATAGCTCTGTAATGTTTCTTTCCTCTGCAGGAAACTTGATCCACTCTATATTTGTTTTGAATTGCTCTGTCCAACTGTCTAACTTCCAAAGATTACCTTTATTCCCCTACTCAACTGGTTAAGGGAAAAGATAGAAAAGAAAAGTTCTAACACAAAGGCTGCTGGAAACTTGAGTTTTTAATTTGCAGCTATTTGTTTTACTATTAAGTAGTAACAGTTGAGTAGTTTGCGGCAAGCGACATGAAAGCCTCTGATATTCAGATTTAGCAGCTCTCGATTGGGCATAATGATCCCTGTCAATTGTTGGTGAAAGAATTCAATAGGGATTTTTGTGTTGCTGTTTTTAAACAAATGATACGCATGGTTTAAGCAAAGTCTCCAGATAAGCTTCTATGCCTGTCTATTTGCAATCTTGGACAGTTATTGGGTGCTTACTGTGGTAAAGATGTTCTTCAAGTCCCATTGGGAAGAAGAGTTTTGGGATTGGAGTAAAATAAATTTCCTTAAGAAACCCTAAAAAAGATTTTTGGTTTATCGAATAATGTCATTTTTCAATGAAACACATTTCTGGATATTTAATTGATTTCCTACATAGAAATTTATTCCACACCATGCTGGAACATTTATATTTCTTTAGAATCTAAAAATCTAATCCTATGGCTTCAGAGGTCTTGATAAATGATTCCTTAGCAGATAGTCCATTCCTGACCTGTGGGGCCATCTGTTCCAAGATCTGGATGTCTAGAAGGGCAATGGACATCCTCACGATAATTTAATGTTGTAGTAATTGAATTACTCTCTCCTGGGAAGAGTAATGACGCCTTTACTCTAAGCCTTCTGAAAAGTCTGCTGGGACTCTATACATCGAGGCTGGAGGCAAAGGATCTTCTTGGTATTTCTGATAAAATTGGGGGCTGCAGCATTGTGTTCAGAATCAAGTCCACTTGAAAGACTGCCTAGGTATCCTATGGCTGTGATGATTCACCTTGTCATTTCCTAAGCACAGCTGGACTTAATCAGGTCTAAAGTGCAGCCCACCATAATCTTGGTCCACTAGTCATCAGCCATTATCAAGGTGTCATTGACAATGGTCCTTCCCAGTATTAACTAAGGGGTCCTTTTGTTAGTGAGAGTATGTGTGTGTATATGTGAATTTATACTGTCTCTCTTCAGTTAGCCAGCTGTCTTATTCTCCACTGACCTATTTCATATAACCTCCTAAAGTTTATATTATTCAAAATTTTGAACTGCTTAAAACAAGCCAAAACTTCCTTGTGTCTTTTCTTTTCCTCAACTTTCTTTGTTAACATTTGATTTCTAATATGTATCATTAAAGGGTAGTAAAAATATTCAAAGCCATTTTAAGAATAGGATAGGTTAAAGTTTTTTTTTTTTTCTTTTTAGGAAGATTAGCCCTGAGCTAACATCCATTGCCAATCCTCCTCTTTTGTTTTTTCTGAAGAAGATTGGCCCTGAGCTAACATCTGTGCCCATCTCCCTCTATTTTATATGTAGGACGCCTGGCACATCATGGCTTGATAAGCGGTATGTAGATCCACACCTGGGATCCGAACTGGTGAACCCCGGGCCGCCGAAGTGGAGCGTGAGAACTTAACTGCTGTGCCACTGGGCTGGCTCCAGGATAGCTTAATGTTTTACCTATATATTTAATTTCCTCATACCGGAATTTCTCAAATATACACAAAAGAAGAGAGAATAGTCTAGTGAACTTATACCTAGCTTCAAAAATTATCAACTTTCATCAAAAGTTTTATCACTTTTTATCTTGCTGGTCTATTTGAAAGCAAATCTGAAACATCATAGCATTCCACATATACATACACTGACATATATTTCTAATCTATGAGGAGAAATTGAAAATGTAACTATCATGCAGCAATTATTTCTAACAAATTTAACAATTATTCTTTCATATCCTTTATATATAGTCCTTATTTAAGTTTTTCTGATTATCTCAATGATGTCATTTTTCTGTTGATTTATTCAAATCAGGATCAAGCAAGGTCCCTAGTTACATTTAGTTATTATGTGTCTAAAGTCTCTTATTCTGCTAACGTCTTCTTTCATATATTGCTTTTTTTTTTTTTGATAAGTGATTTCTTGGAGAAAGCAGTTCATTTGTCCAGTAGAGGGTTCCATATTCTAGATTTGGCTCATTGCTTCCTTGTGGTGTTATTAAATAACTGCTCCATTCCCTAAGTTAGCTGTTCACTATTCAGCAGAACTGGAAGCATTCTGAGATTCAGATCCAAATTTTGAGGGAAGAATATTTCATAGTGGCTACTGTGTACTTCTATTTCATCACATCATGAAGCATATTCTTCTTTGTTGACTAATATTCAATGTCACTAAGTTTGATCAATTGCTTCAGGTGGAGTCAGCCTATACCCTCTGTTATAAAGAAGACCATATGGAAGCTTAAACTGTAAGATACCGTATTTATAATATACGTTATAGTTTTAGCATCCATTGTTGATTATTGTCTAGAGTCATTATGTAATTGTGGTTGCAAAATGGTGATTTCCTTTTATTTATTAAAATTTTTAAAAATAAATCTTGAACTTATAGAAAAGTTGGAAGGACAGTACAGAAAATTATTTTTTCCTATATCTTTGAAAGTTTACTAATGATGTGATACTCAACCATCCCCTAATACTTTAGTGTATATTTCCTGCAACAAGGGCATTTCTTACCTAACCACAACTAAACCATCAAAATCAGCAAATAATATTGACATATTATTATTGTCTAATTTCAGACCCCATTCAAGCTTGCCACATAGCGCAGTAATGTCCTTCATAACAAAAGGATCCAGTTCAGAATCGTGTGTTGTCTTTAGTTGTCTTGCTTCTTTTGTCTCCTTTGTTCTGGAATAGTTTCTCAGTCCTACCTTGACTTTCATGCCTTAACTTTCTTGAGGATTACAGGCCACTTATTTCAAGTATGTCCTTCAATTTTTGTTTGGTATTTCCTGATGATTAGATTAAGGTTATGCATCTTGGTTCAGGTTATGGCAGAAATGTCACAAAAGGGATGTTGTGTACTTGTTGCATCTTATGAGGTGGCTCATGATTTTGATTTGTCCTATGACTGATGATGTCCACTTTCATCATTTGATTAAGATGGTGTCTGCCAGGTGTCTCCACTGTGAAGTTACTGTTTACCCCTTTGTAATTACTTAATATTTTATGGAGCGGTACTTTGAAACTCTTTAAATATCCCACTCTTCATGAAATATTCAATTTATTTATTGTTATAGCAGTATGGTATGTCATATCCTCCTATTATATTCAATGAGTTATAATCTACTAATACTATTTTTAGTTTTGATACTCAAATCAATTTGGCCAGTCAGAGCCCCTTGAAAGTTGGCTCCTGTGGCCTTTTGGCATGTCCCCATTGTTCTTTGAGCACTTACCTACTTACTGATACAAGATGATCCAGGTGTATCATGACCTTTCATTGTCCAGATTTGGAATCAGCCATTTCTCTAAGGATTGCTGGTTCCTTTTTGTGGAGATTAGCATTTAAACACCAAGATCTGGACGTGAAGTATTCTCAACGCTTTTGTAACGTCTCCGTTCCCAGGTCCTCTCAGTGGACAGAACTACATACAGACATCGATGTATATACACATATTTACATCAATATCTATTTTTCTGTATATGTAAATATATTGAAAATCACTCCAGTACTTCCAGTGTCATCTGACATTACAGGAGTCATTCTAGTTTTCTCCCTAACTCTCTTCTCTGAGTGGGATTTTTTTCCCTTTTTTGATTAATCTTACTGTATGTGCCAGGTTGCTCACCAGCCTCACAACTCTTTTCTGTGCAGATGCTCTCCTCCCTTCACTTGGACTCTGACATCTTAGCCAGTCAGCGCCTGCATGGACATCTTCTTCACCCTGCCCCATCTCTGAAACCCCTTGCCAGGCCATCCCTCCACAAGGACACCTTTCTCACTCTGCTTGAGTTCTGAAACCCCATGCCTTTCCATCCTTTGTTGTAAAACTGCCCCTACAACTGTGCATGCTCTGACTCCTCATTTGATCCACCCAAGTGACTGGATGCCCTCTGACTCTGCTCAGGCTCTGACATCCCCCCATGTGAGGTTGCCCTCCTTACACTGCTCAGGCTTGGACTCCCTGTAACAGGTTATTTACCTGCATGGAGTTTGGGTTCTGACACCCCAAATTTGGCAGCCCTCTTACATGAAGATCTTCCTTATTGTGGTGGACACACTCTTAAAGTGGCCCCCCTGATTCCATCTCCTTTCTTCCATTTCCTTGTATGATCCCCTCTTCTTGAGTGTCAGTGGGATATGTGAATTGCTTCAAATCAATATATTATGGCAAAGGTAATGGGATATATATTATTATGAGAATATGAGTACATAATTACATTATATAAGATGGTAGGACCATCCTGCCAGAGTCTCTCTCACTTGCTGGCTGTAAGGAAGCAAGAGTCCATGTTGGGACACCCTGTGTGAAAAGGAACTGTGGGAAGCCTCTAGGAGTGGATGGTGGCCTCCTGTCAATAGCCAGTAAGAAATTGATGCCTTTGATCAGACTGTTACAAAGGACTGAATTCTGCCAACAACTTGAGTGAGATGTAAGTGAATCCTTCCAAGTCAGATGAGACTACAGCTCCTGCTGGAAGCTTGATTTTGGCTTTGTGAGACCCTAAGCAGAGGACCCAGTTAAGCTCTGCCTGGACTCTTGATGCACAGCACCTGTGAGATAATAAATGCGTGGTTTTAAGTCTCTCAGTTTGTAGTAAGTTGTTATGTAGCAATAGTTAGCCTGCCTAGGACATTCCACTCTGAAACACCGTGGTCTCCCCCTGCTCTCAAGCCTGGGTGCCTACTTGCAATGCCCCATCTAATGACTTTAGGACCGAATTGTTTGGGAAGAGAAGAGAGGAGGGGCACATGAGAGGGGAAGGAAAGAGAGAGAAAGTGAGAGGAAAAGGAGAAGACGAAGGAAAGGTGAGAGGAAGAACCAGATGATTTTCTAATTTATTTATGCCTTCTGTATTTTTCACGTGGAATTTTTCTGTAAAGAAAAGTATTACCTCAACTACTTTGTTATCCAGAATACTATTTGTACAGGAAAAAAAAAATGCTTAATTTTTCCCCTTTATTTGTCAGTTTTCAGACTAAAGAGTTGGTGCCCTAGCAATATCTGATTTAAACAAACCAATGAGTTTGTTTAAAAAATTACAATTATAAATTTTTAAATATATATATATATATATATATATTGGTGAGGAAAATTGGCCCTGAGCTAACATCCATTGCCAATCTTCCTCTTTTTGCTTGAGAAAGACTGTCCCTGAGCTAACATCTGTCCAGTCTTCCTCTGTTTTGTATGTGGGGTACTGCCACATCATGGCTTCCTGAGTGGTATGTAGGTCTGTGCCCAGGATCTGAACTTGCAAAAAACCCTGGGCCACCAAAGCAGAGTGTGCTAACTTAACCACTGTGCCACTGGGCCAGCCCCCTAAATATTTTTTATATTTGAACTTGATGTGTTTAAAATTATTATTGCTGTTGTTTCTTTTGATGTTCAAATTGTCCCATTTTTAGGATATTGTGAGCCCCTTTATATGAGCCTTGTTGACTTCCATGCCCTTTTGACATTGACCCCATTCATCTTTGATAGATTTTTGTCTTCTGGCACAGCAAGAGGGTCCAATCTGTGGTGTATATTTCTTGTTCTAGATATGGAATCAACCCCAAAGCATAATCAGAAATGATATTTAAATATCACAATATAGGAGGTAGAGGTATTTATTGCTACTGGGTATTTATTGCTTCTAGGCCTTTTCAGTGGATAGAGTTAGGAAATGTGTAAAAGTTATTTTTTAAGAGTAAAAAATCATGAGTTCATACTTATGTTTTTGATTCAAATTTAGAATTTACAAGGATTTGAAGTTAGTAAAACTTGAATTTAAAGGCACAATCATCCAGATTGCCAAGTCTGCTCAAGACTTCTGACAATGGCTGCAAGTTTAGAGGTCCCCAGGACCACCTTGGCTTCAGCTGGCTACAAATTCAGAGCTCCTATGGACTCCCTAGGATTTGATAATTTGCTGGAATATATTGTAGAACTCATGAAAGTGCTGCACTTATGGTTATAGTTTTATTATAGCAGAATATGTAAATCAGAATTGGACAAAGGAAGAGACATATTGGGAGAAATCTGGGATTGGGAGGGTTCCAAGCTTGAAGCTTGCATGTCCTCAGTGACACATTATCCTTTCAGCATCAATGTGTGGCAACACACACGTGCAGTATTGCCAATCTGGGAAGCTCACCTGAGCTTCTGTGTCTAGAGTTTTTGTTGGGGTTTCATTATGTAAGCATGATTGATTGAATCATTACCCCTGTGGTTGAACTAAATCTCCAGCCCCCTCCCCTCCTTGGAGATCAAGTTCATATCATATGGTTCAAAACCCCAACTTGAAGCACATGGTTGGTCTTTCTGATGTGGCTAGCCAACATCTTGAGTCATCACATTAGCATAATCTATTTAGAGGCTCACCGTGAGTCTCCTGGGTAGCATAAAGTATCAAGTGTGGTCTGGATAGCAAAGACACTCCTATCATTTAGAAAATCCTGAGTTTAGAGTTTACCTCCCAGAAATTGGAGTAGATCTCTTTTCCAGTAAAGTTAATTTTTCACTACACAGCAAAGTTTTTGCTTAATGCTTTTGCTTTATAATCATGTCTTTTTTATGCTAAAACTCCTGGCTCAGTCTCAGGGATAAGAAAATCTCTGGTTTAGGGAATTAAGGACTTGGCAATGCAAGAAGGCCACCTATGAAACATTAAACCAAAAAACTGAGGCCACAAATGAGTGTTGTAATGTATGGTATAATGTACAAGTACTTGACGGGTGTGAATGAGAATGACCATAAGTGGCTTAAAGAAAGAGGCAGATTAGGGTAAGTGGAATTGCTTTAACAAATGGAACCCTAAATGTAGCAGTTCAACATATTAGAAGCTTATTGCTTGCTCATGTAACAGTCCAGGGGCTTCTTGATTGGCAGGCGGATTCTGGTTCTATGAAGTCGTCAAGAATCCAGGCCAATGGCAGAAACTGCAGCTTCAACATATGGCTTCTAAAGTGGATCTGGATCTCACCATACCAGTTTCCTGGTAGCAGGAAAGAGCATGAAGTAGTAAGTGCAGGACATTTTGTGGGTTACGCCTGGCGGTGGCTCATACTACTTCTACGCACATTCCATTGGCTAGTACTCATTCTTAGAGCCCCAACTAGCAGCAAGGAGGCAGAGAAATGTGGTCAAGCTATATTCCCAGCAGAAAGGTAAGAATTAATTTGGTGGTCATCCAGCAATCTCTATCACACAGGGCTTGAGTTGAACTTTGAAGATAAAATATGATTTGGAAGGAAAAAAGGAAATATATCTCAGGAGAGTTGAAGAAAAGAGGCAAGGCTGACAAGAGTCAAGTTACACAGTTGTGAAAAAGTAAATTGTTGTAAAGGGCTAGGAGTGTGGTTCAACAGCTCATTCTTTAATTTACATGGATTTATAAGCATTTGGTTACAAATCAGTTTCTCCAACTACACTATTACTTTCTAGCACAGTATCTGTCACATAGTAGATATCCAGTTAATGTTACAAAATCAGGATGCTAATTTGGATTACTTCAATGCTTAGTTTAAATCAGAGAAATGCTCCCTTTGAGAAATAATTTATCCGTCGTCTTCAGGACACATCACTTTTAAAAGAGATCTAATCAACTAACACTCCAATGCATGTGTTCTTGTTTAAACAGAGACTAATATATTTCAGAATTATCTTACTTTGAGCTACCAGCTCTCTTTTCACAGTGTTTATCTGCTCTTCTGTTTATATAGATGGAATTCATGCCTTTATGAGAGGAGTCAAAATTATCTGCATTTTACTGACAGATTTAAATAAATTTTATTTACTGAAAACAGGTCTTATATTTATTTATAGTAAAGGAAGATTTCTTTAATATGGTTAGACTACAAATGAGGCAACTCAAAAAAGGAAAAATGTGGAGAAAATGGAAAAATGGTGAATGATTATGGAAGTATGTGAGATACAAGTATCTTGTCTCTTTTTATGCTTATCTCTTTATTTAGTTAGAAGATGAAAAATCATTCTGAATGAAAGTATTTTATTTTATTTACCACTATTTTGTGTCTACTGATATGAGTTTTGTTCTTAATTGTACTCAGGGCACAGAATTTAATAATAAAGCACACCACAACTAATATTTGTGCACTGAGTACATAGCTTGCATTACTTCTTAGGGATCTGCAAAGGTGTTGGAGAAGATATTGTTAGGGAGAGGAATGACTGGGAAAAAAATTTGTGTGTTGCTTGGCCTATGCGTCTGATTGAAATCATTTATGAATGGGGGATTTTATTTGTTGTGCAGGGTCTTGCTTTTGACCATTCAGGTCCACCGTCTATCCTTCTCAACCATGCACTGTGCCCTGAGAGGCTAAATTGGATGGACTGCATTGACGGGGTTTCCTGTTCTCTGGCTTCTGTTTGGGTTACAGTGGGAGCACTTGTCAGAGAGAGAGAGGAAAAATCTATTCCTTCTGCGGCATCATGTCACAAATTGGATGCATCCTTCGCCTAAAAGTCATAGCTCCTTTCAAGTAGCCCTCTCCACACGGGGCTCTTGCACTCTCTCTCTCTCAATCTCTCTCTGTCTCTCTGCCTGTCTCTCTCTTTGAATCTCTCTGTCTTTCTGGGTTCTGGTCAGCACTCCTCTTGTCCCTCATTGCTTCAGGCCAGGAGATGTTAACATTGCCCATTATTACCAGCACCAGGATACTGCATTACCCTTTGTGTTGTCCAAGCCTTTGTAAACAGATCCATTTATGAAATTCTTCTCACATAACAAATTTGAAACTTCATTATTTTGGGCCAAGGCCTGTCTATGGTAATTGAAACTAGGGGTAGGAGGGATACTGGGAGTGAATTGTTCACATAGTTCAAGAGAACCTTCTTGCTGGGGGGCATAGGTCATGGATAATTACTGGCATGCAGTAGCCACACAATCGTCTTAATAGCAATAGTAGCAGCATGGGATTAGGTGCAGGTGGAGGGCAGGGCATTGAGAGACAACTGTGAAGTTAATCATTATGATGTCAAAAGTGATTATAAAAGTTATGGTTCTAGAGAGTGTATACAGGGAAATGGAGAATTTTAAAGCTTAGAATATGCATAGAAAAATCAAACCGCCTAAGAGGCTATTTAGGAGTGCCTTATCTCCTATTGTGGTAAGGCAGATATAGTTGAGGACAAAGAATAGGACCTAGTTGTAAAGGGTACAGAAATTCAGCCACAGTTAAAGGTTCAACATTGTCAGGTCTATTATGTTAAGGTAAGAGCAATAAATGGGAAGTGCTGGGACACTGAATTATGGGAAAGAATCATTTGGACAGACAGAGAGAAGGTTGAGGACTTGAGCTCTCAAATCTCCCTGAACCTCTAATGCTGGTTCTCTTAGGCAGAATCTCTCCTTTATCTGAAAGAACCAGCCTGACCCTGGTAAAAAAGATTTTTCATGATGGTGTCTGTTGCCTCACAAGGAGACACTCAGTGGCATGGGACTTCCTCTTACCAAGGCTGACCCAACAAATGCTACTGCTGTGTAACTATCCTGGACCATTCTCTGGGGTATAAGACAGTTACCTGGTGGAAGGTTTATTCCATTGGATCCCTTTCATCATGAAGGGGAGAACACTTTGTCCTTATAATATGGGTATGGATTTACATTTCTTGCCCACTGTACTTTGCCAGCACCACTATTAGGGCATTTACAGGATGCCTTAGCCGTTGCCTTGGTGTTTTTCATGACATTGCTTCCAATTAGAGGACTCATTTGATAAGAAAGGAAGTGTAGCAATGGGCTAATTCCTACAGAATTAACTTGTTTAATCATATGCCCCATAAAACCGAAGTAGCTAGATCATATAATGGTGGAATGGTTTGCTGAAGCTCAGTTACAATTCCACTTGGGAAGTAATAAAGCCTAAAGATAATGAGTCCTGCAATACTGCTTTATCCCTTATGATTTCCTACAGCTCACCTTTTATCAAACTCTCTTTCACTTAGCCACATTGATAATGCGGTCTGTTTCTTGCCAGGTCCCTGACTGATAAGATTACACATCAAGTTGGCCCCATTTTACTCTTATTTTGTGTCTCTATACACAGCCTAATTTGTAACTGATCAGTTCAGGTCAGGGTGCATTTCTTGGGACTGATAAAACTAAACAGAGAAAGGGATAGTTGTGGAAGTTTTGGCTCTTTAGCTGTAGAACACTGAGGATAATTTACTGCTGGTAATTAGGAGGGTACTTCTAGGACAGCCCAAAATTCAGTCTGAGAAGTTGAGCTCAGCCGATAAAGGGAGAAAATTGTCCCAAGTGTTATATCTTTGTTATTTTGATGTTAGGATTTTTTTAAAAAACAAAAAATCAGATGTGCGGATCAGTGGGTGAGAAAAAACAGTAAGTTGGGACTCCACAGCTTTTGATCCCTATTTCAGAGAGGGTAAAGTAGACTCCATGAGCTCAGTTATGGTGTGGTCTTTTGCTAAATCCCTGTTTCATTTGTCTAAGCAGCAGTCAAGTTGGAGGGGATTACAAACACGTGGGTATCATACAAAACAACCTCCATAGGGGGAATCATACAATTTTTCTCCTATTGGTGGTGGTGGTTGGTGATGGTGAGGGGAGTTGAGTTGTGCTGGTGGCACAAATTCCTGAGGCTAAACTACCTAGGCTTGAAGGTTTATTTAAAATTTAAAAAATAGGGGCCGGCTCCGTGGCCGAGTGGTTAAGTTCGCACGCTCTGCTGCGGCGGCCCAGGGTTCAGATCCTGGGCGTGGACATGGACTACTCACCAGGCCACGTTGAGGCAGCGTCCCACATCCCACAACTAGAAGGATGTGCAACTAAGATATACAACCATGTACGGGGGGGCGGGGGTGGAGATAAAGCAGAAAAAAAAAAAAGATTGGCAACAGTTGTTAGCCCAGGTGCCAATCTTAAAAAAAAAATTAAATTAAATTAAAAAAATAATAACTTTCCGAAGTCAGTGCTGAATCATACTTTCTAGCCTGGTACTCTGCAACCTAGACAATTTCATTGAATTTTATATACTTCTCTTAATAGGTGCACTGTGTTGTTTTGGGTTCTATTCTTTTCGTTAGAGTTTTATAGCACTGAATGTATCCTGCAATCCTTAAAATCGTAGTTTTGAAAATCTACCTAATAATTTCTGATAGTCATACAAACTTTATCCTTTTCTCACCTGCAGGTGGAATTGGGCTGGCTCCCTCAAAAGTTGCCCTTTTACATACATAAACTTGAAATGCCTGACCACTAATGGTGAAAGCCTGGAGATATTAAAGGATAAATTGTACTATAGCCCTAGGCAGAGACAAACATATTTATTGTGCGTTCAACTCTTAGAAACCGTATACTCCCCTGATCAGATTTTACCAGCAGCTGTTCTCCTTGCAGCTCATAGTTTTGAGATTTGTACAAGCCATTGACCTCTAACTTTAATGTATTCTTTTGGACTAAGTTGATGCCAGGTAGAGCACTGATAAAGACCCCAAAAGACCAACAGTGGATGAACATACATATCTTAGTGCAAGGTCCTCAAGCCATACCTCAGGCCTTGTAGTCCCATGGAACCCACTTAGGAGTTTTGCATAGAGACATCGTGCTCTCATTCCTCTCGTCCTTTAGGCTGAAATATACTTCTTTTTTCCCTTTATTTGCAGGTCCTGTCCCATGGAATGCATTCTCCAATGGCTCAAGTCTGTGACAGGTGATCTAATGTGCCCTCATAGTGTGCACCTATTATCTATTTTGCAGTTGATGATTTACTCCACTAAATTATATGTCCCTTGAGAGAAGGAACTGCCATTATTCGTAGAGTCAGTTTAATGGTTATGAATATGTCCGTTGCTATCTGTGAGCCCTGGGTTCCAGTTCCAATTTGCCATTCATAAGGTGTGTGACCCTGGATGAGCTATTTATACTTCTTGAATGTTAGTTTCTTTTAAAAAGTGGGAAAAATAGTATTACCTAACACAAGTATTTTGTAGGTGAAATTTTACATATACAAAGCACTGTGCTCAGAGGTTGGAGAATATTACATGCTCAATAATTATTACAGAGTATTCCCAACCGATGCAGAATAAATCTTTCAGTTCCCATACGTACCTATTGGACTTGGACACTGAACAAGGTTTCGGAACTATGTAATCATCTTGAATAGCTGACTCACAAGAAACAGTGTTAATCTTGAAGCAAATGAAAACAAAGGGCAATGAGCAAAATCTGACAATCAGTTTTGGTTGCCATGCCGTTGCAAACATTACCCTACTACCCACTCACATATCATCATATTGAATAAGTTATAATATTGATATAAAATTGCTTTCAAAATACTGAAATTGAGAGTTGTTCTAACAGTTAGCCTGCCCTGAGTAATAAGGATATTGCTGAGAAAATGAAGTCCAAGCTCATTTTTATGGCACGGAGTTTTTCATGGTCCTTTGTCTGTTTTCTTCTCCTACCCTAGCTTTCTGTGAGCTCCATTCCACATTTTTGGGCTCCTGTCACATGCAGTTTTATTGCAAACACCCTCATCCAATAGTTTCTGGTCCTCCCAATTTACATAGCAAACACTTTCAAGATCCAGATCAAAATTTATTTCTGCTGATAAGAGTTTTCCTATAATCTAGTATATAATTTATCATTTTACTTTTTGTGTTCCTACAATACACTATAGATTTCATGGCATATTTCTTCATATGAATACGTTTCCCTGTTAAACTGTAAACCATATGAGGGCAAACCTTTGTATATAGCATGTACTTACTATATCTAAGCAAAGAAACAAATGATATAGTAATCTAAGCATATTTAAGGGGCATTAGCAACAGGAATGCTTGCATTTCAACTCCACTTGTTCTCCATGGACATTAATATACAACTATCTCTTTTTCATATTTTCAGAAGCGTCCTTAGGTTCTTAACTGTGTCTTTTGATATGTAGGTCAGTGTACTTGACTTAAGTGATCTGGGAAGATAATCTCTACAAGAATTGAGAGAATGTGCTTATAACACTTAGGGATCTTTTATTTTAATGGAGATCTTATTCTCTCTTAAACACAATCAATACATTGCCCAGATGACTAAGGTAATAAAATATGAGAACAATGAAAACGAAAACAGAATTTCCACACAAGGCCAATGGGACAGTATCCAATTTGTTTATGAAAAGAGTTTATACAGTTTGGCCAACATAAGCACACTGAATTAAGATTTAGGACCATGATTCAAGTTAAATCGGACCAATTGTATGAGTGACTTATTCTGAGGTCAAACTCAGATGAATACTGCCTGAGGGAGAACCACTGCAGAGCTAGAATATACTTATCCATTCTGCTCAGAAGGAAAAGAAACAAAATGGAAATTTGTCCTAGCCTGTTTGGGTCGTTTCCTCTGTCTCACATGTGTTTGAGAGGTGGACACATTCTCATTCTCCTGATTTCTCTTATCCATCTTCTCTGCCCTGATCAAATGAGCAAAGCTGAGTTATGGTTGCCCTTTCTGAAACACTCACGTAATTGCTCCCTGCTCCTCCCCTGTCCAAGGACTTGTTCACTTGTGAAGGTTGAGACCTGAATTGCAGTCCAGCCTCTACTCATTAGCAAAATGATCTTGGACAAGTTTCTTAAACTCCTTGAAGCACAGTTTCTGCCTTTGCAAAGTGAGATTACATCTCCTTACAGAGTGTTTGTGTGAACCAAATGGTAGAATGCACATGAAAGCAGCAAGTAAACTGCAAAACACTACGCAAACACGAGTTCAGTGCTATAAATCGGTGCTACGCTGTGAGCACCAGTAGGCAGGAGTGGTGTTCTTTGTCTCTAACTTTCCAGTATTTTTCTTTTAAGGGTGATATTGGTAGAGGGACCTGTTCTGTTACCATGTGTTGAGAGACAGAATGTGAATTGGGGACATGTCATGTTGCAGTCCACTCACTGAACAACCTCTGGGGTAATAGTCTGTGTATGGACCCACATGTTCTGTGTAGCTGAGAGTTTAGTCTTTTAAATCTCAACACTTTAAAAATATTTCTTGATGGAAATATTTTCAAAATATATTTAATGGGGAAGGAGCTAGTGAAGGAGAGATGGATTATTTATTGTGAACAGAAGGAAATATAAAAGATATTCCAGCTCTACCTTATTGCCTTGTAAAGAGCATACTCACCATAATTTTCCATTTTATTGGTAATTCAGGGACATAATTAGGAATATTAGTTATACTGTGCTATAACACTATGATGACTTCAGGGAATATGCTGTGTATTGGGTTATTTGCCTTTATATCGAATACTTCCAAATTGTTGTATATTTTGAAATTTGATTGTTTTTATAATTTGTATTTCCTCCTCTGCTATCACTTCTCTTCACTCTGGAGCAGTACCTGTGCTAGATGTTTTCTCCCTTTTATTTGCTGCTTTCTCATAGAAGTCACGAGAGAGCCAGTGTACTCCAAATCAGCTCACCTGTCTCAGCAGAGGCTCGCTGGGCACTCTAGGACTCTGAGTATCCCAGAGGGACCTCCAACCTCCTTCACCGCCATCTGACATTCAGAACCTCTCCCCCACACTGTGTCTTAGGATAGTCAAGACTAATCATCAGGACAAGCCACTGCTTTCCAGGTCATCACTCATTTCCTGAACTTTACTCCTTTTGGTCCAGGATGTATCCTTTTTGGCCCCTTCTCTCACTCCTGCCCCCTCTTCTGAATTTTCTCCAATGTGCCCTCTGGAAGTCATGGTCAATGAGGGAGTCAGAGTCTGCCTGGGGCTTAAAGAGTGAATATCAGCTCAGATTGAAAAGAGAAAAAAGCATCCCTGCCATTTATCAGGCTGAGAGGGCAGACAAGGATAAAGCCAGCTACAAAGTTAACAGGAAGTAGTATTTCTGCAGAGGTCACGCAGCAACTGTCAAATGCCACAAGCCTCCCCTCTTTGAATGATTATTGCTTTCTTACCCAGGACATCCTAGACCCACTTTGCTATACTCATCTATTATTGGGGGCACTTGTCTCCAGTGGGCCTCAATGCTGACAAATTGTCTCATTCCATTCCCAAGTCCATTTGACTCTCTTTCTCTCCTAGAATTTTATTTTATATCTTTTTCTATTTTTTCAAACCCACAACACTTCACTCTTAGCTTTTGATCTTGCTTTCTATATAACTGAGAAATTAGAAGCAATAAAAGAGAACTTCTATAATATTCCACTGCCATATATATATCTACCAATGAACATTAGTGCCAATATACATTATCTTCCTACTTCGCGTCACCCATCTACTTTGCACCAGCTCACATCCCTTTTCATTGTTACTCAGGATCATTCTTATAACAATTGTTCTCTCTCTTGCCTATATCAGCAGCTTTAATCATCTATTACATCTTTCCCATCAGTACAGAACATACTGGAACTTTTCTCATCTTAAGGACAACAACAAAGCTCCTCCTGACTTACTTTCCTTCCTCCTACCACCAATTTTTCTTCTTACTTTTGTAGTAAAACTCCTTGAAAACTTTCTCTATACTTGCTGCCTTTGTTTCTCTTGATAAGTTGTAATCTGTCTTTCACTCTACTTTATCAAGGTCACCAACTGACTTCCAAATTGTAAAATCCAATGAACACTTCTTGGTCCTCATGTTACTTCACCCATCAGAAGCATTTGGCACCACTGATCTCTTCCTTCTCTTTGATGTACTTTTTCTTGCTTGGCTTCCTGGACAACTGCTACTCTTGCTTTTTCTCCTATCCCATTGACCTTTTCTTATTAGTCATCTTTGCTGTTTTATTTCTCATTTCTCCGATTTTTCTTTTGAGGAAGATTAGCCCTGAGTTAACATTTGCTGCCAATCCTCCTCTTTTTGCTGAGGAAGACTGGCCCTGAGCTAACATCTGTGCCCATCTTCCTCTATTTTATATGTGGGATGCCTACACAGCATGGCGTGCCAAGCGGTGCCGTGTCCGCACCCAGGATCTGAACTGATGAACCCCGGGCTGCCGAGAAGCAGAATATGTGAACTTAACCACTATGCCACTGGGCCAGCCCCACATTTCTCCAATTTTTTAATAATGGTGGGCCCAGTTCCCAGTCCTTGGTCCTCTTTTAATTTCTGTATAAACCCAACTCTTAATGAGCCTTAAAGATCTTAACAAGTTTCATGATTATATATTGATAATAGTCTGATGACTACCAAATTTATTTCTAAGATAGTCTCCTCTCTGAACTCCAGATTAATATATTTAATTGACTACTCGAAATCTCTACTTACAGTTCTGCTAGTTATCTCAAACTTAGTGTGTTCCAAACTGAGCTTTCTGTGTTTTTTTTCCCCAAGCCTACTGCTCTCCTAATCTTTCCCATCTTAGTAAATTGCAACTGCATTCTTCTAGTTGCTAAGGCAAAAAATCTTGGAGTCATCTTTGATTTTTCTCATTTGCTTACAACCTATGTCTAATCTGTAAAGAAATCTTACTGGTTGTGCTTTCATATATAACCACAATCTGACCATCCTACATAGCTCCTTCCTTCACCTCCTGTATGTCTTTACTCCAGTGTCACTTTCTCAATGGAAGTCACGATAAGTCACTTTGGACCCTCACACCCAACCACAGCATTCTCTATCCCCCTTTCCTCTTGCATGTTTATTCTTTATTCCTCATTACTATTTAACATCCTGTATATTTTACTTCTGTGCCTTTTATATTGTCCATCACAGCAAAGATTTTTGCTTGTTTCATTTGCTGCTGTATCCCCAATGTTTAAAACAGTGCCTGACACATAGTTGGAATTTAATAAATATTTGCTGGATGAATGAATAAAAAAGTTAGTACTGAGAATTAGGAAAAGTAAGATATTTAGATCCATATGTACAAGAGCAAATAGGCCCTTGGTTATTATCTCCATGGTTCCCCTGTGAGTAAAATTTTAGTTTTATGAAGTAGCAGCTTAATAACAATAATAACAACAGAGTACCTATTATGTGCAGAAGCCATCCCACATGCTTTATTCACTTCTTATTTAAGCTGTACAACCATAAGAAATAGCTATCATTATCTCTGTTTTACAGATGAGGCTAAGCAACTTCTTCAAAGTCACCTTGGTAGCAAGTGATTATGCTGGGATTCAAAATCAGTTCCATCTGACTCCAGAGTTCCATTTTTTTCCACTGTAATACATGGCTTACTTTTTGGGTCTTGGCCGGTGTTTTGGTAAATGGGGGTATTAACATAGGCCATAAACTAGGCGGAAAAACTGAATGGTATGCCATTAAGCCCGTTGAGTTCACCATTTTCTTTATTGCACAAATTTCGGTATAATGAAATTTTAATATCTTCTTTATTTGTGGGGAGACCTGAACAGTCAAAATGTAGGGTGAGCATTGTTCACATTTTTAATTGAAAGTTAAAGGTTGTCCTGTATCAAAATGCATGCATGTAATACTACAAACAGGTGTGCTTGACCTTTTTTAGTGTAATATTTGGTTGTTAAAAACGGAGTTTTATTTGGTTTGAATGTCTCTCTTGCATTTAGGAGGCAATAAAAAAGCCCTCCTGCAGCTAATTTAATAACAGCAAATTCTCACAGATGTAATGCAAATATCTGCTGTGAGGCAAAGCCTGCTTCATTTTATTTATTTATCTCTGCATTCATTACATTGATTACCCTGTATTGGAATTCAGGGACCCTAACAATGGAAGAGAAAATTGGATAGGTGCATGTGAGGGAAAATTAGTGGGCTATTTGTCCTGCATTCAGACCAGACATGGTGATTTTTGTTTTGAGCTTTGTAACTCATTTTCTTTGGAACCACGATAGCCAACGTAGATGTCACTCAATTTCCAAATGTAACTTGGAACATTTTTTTTTCTTTTGATACGTTTTTAATTATATGATAAAATATGTTGGTAAAGCAATCTACATTCACATATAAAACTTCATTTTCTAGATCAAAGAAAATGTTCATTGTAAATCGCACATACTTGAGTAATTTAATGACTTAGGATTTAGGAGAACTGATTCCTAGTTCCAACTTTTACATTTTCTTAATATTTCTGTGCCTTGATTTCTTCCTCTGAAAAGTGAGAATAATCCTCATCCTGTTTATTTTGTGGACATGTTGAAAGTTGCATCAGGTAATTTATGAGAAATCACTTTGTAAATTGGAGTGCCAATGTAAATGTAAAACGATAGTGATTTTATTACTATTGTATCGCTTAAAGGGATTAGTAAGTGTTTTATCAACTTTATACTTTTTCCAAAAATCGATTGTTTTGGATTATAACATTCACCTGTTTTGATTATTTTTCAGTTAATGCAGAATTTTGTGGAGTATAAGGTAAGCCATTGATGGATTTAAACTATAGTACTGGTAATTGATCAACATCCTAACGCTTATTTAGATGGCATTTTATTTTTCACCTTCATTTTTCTTTTGTCACTAAAATAATTAATGTTGATGTTTCTATCGTTTCTATTTTTTGTGGTTATAAATAAGGCAATAATGCACACTTGAGTATATATGCCTTTGCATATTTGTGTAACTTAATCCCAAGTTTTCTGGTTTACATGATCTGCACTTTATAAAGGCTTTTGCCTAGATCCTATCTGGGTTAAAAATAGAAGACCCTTTTGTTGGCCTCTCCCAAATTCTTCACTTTAAATCTATAATTTTAAATCTACAAGAGGATCATCTGAACATCACATTCCACAATATATGTAAGTACTGAAACACAATCAATTTGTGTGTCAAAAAGAAAAAGAAAACATAATCAGACTTTCTGTTATTGGTTTCTAATTTAATTCCATTGTGGTCAGAGAACATACTTTGTATGACCTATGTCCTTGGTTTTATGGCCCCAAATATGGTCTACCTTAGAAAATGTTCTGTTTCCACTTAAAAAGAATGCATAATCTGCTGCTGTTGGGTAGAGTGTTCTACAGATGTCAGTTCTATAGATGTCAGAAGTTGGTTGATAGTGTTGTTCAAGTTTTCTTTATCTGTGTTAGTTTGCTAGGGCTTCCATAACAAAATGCCACAAACTGAGGATCTGAAAGTCTGACACCAAGGTGTTGGCAGAGCCGTACTTCCTCTGAAGGCCCCATTCCAGGCCTCTCTCCTAGCTTCTGGTAGTTCCTTGGCTTGTGGCATCAGAACTCCAAACTTCACATAGCGTTATTCCCGTGTGCTTGCCTTGTGTTCAAATTTCTCCTTTTTAGAAGTCAGTCCAATCATATTGGATTAGGGGCCTATCCTACTCTGGGATGATGGCTTTTTTGTTTTTGAGGAATATAAGCCCTGAGCTAACTGCTGCCAATCCTCCTCTTTTTGCTGAGGAGGACTGGCCCTGAGCTAACATCCGTGCCCATCTTCCTCTACTTTATACGTGGGACGCCCACCACAACACGGCTTTTGCCAAGCGGTGCCATGTCCACACCTGGGATCCGAACTGGCAAACCCTGGGCTGCCAAAGCTGAACATGCGCACTTAACTGCTGCGCCACTGGGCCGGCCCCTGATGGCATCTTAATTTAGCTACGTCCGCAATACCTCTATTTCCAAATAAGATTACATCTGGATATTGGGGGTTAGGGCTTCAACATGTGAATTTTGAGGGGGACACAATTTAACCCATAACATTGTCCTTACTGATTTTCTGTTTGCTTTTCTATATATTCTGGGGAGACAGGTATTGTAATTTCTAACGTTAATTGTAGATTTGTCTATTTTTCTCTCTTTACAGTTCTGCAGAATTTTGCTTTATGTATTTTAAGCTCTATTATTAGGTGTATAAACTCTTTGAGTTGTTATTTTCTCTTGACAAATTAACTCCTTTTTTTATTATGAATTAGCCTTCTTAATCACTGGTAAATATATAATGATTTTTGTTCTGAATCCACTTTGTCGAATATTAATCCAGATGCTCAAGCTCTCCTTAGCTTTGTGTTCATCTGTATCTAGATCTATAGTCATCTATACGTCTTCTTCTTAGTCACCTTTCCTGTCTGTTTCCTCATTTCTCTGATTCGATTTGTGAGGTATGGATTCTTGGAAATGTCTTGTCACACAGGCCCTGTAAAGATTTGGTATAAAATGTTTCATAGCTTAAACACTGCTCACTGTGTGAAGAGACTTACAAACCTCACTTTGAGGTCCCATCTATTATTCTGAGCGAGACAGCAAGCGTGTGACGCGTAAAGAAAGGCCCCGGGTGCCACAGATATCTCCCCTCTTCTACTGTGCTTCTTGATGACATGTATCTTTAAAATGATTGAAGTTTGATAATGAGTAAGATCCCTGATTTGTGGGAATCTGATCCTTTTGACAATTGAATCCTTTGTGTTGGCTCATACACTTAAACATTTAGACACACATCTGCAAAAAAGAGAATTTTAAATTTTCTAAAACAATGTTGACTTCAAGATCCCATTTTACTTGGTAGTAGCTGAGGTAGAAGGCTTGGGGAATTGTAGGGGAACACAAATTTGCCAGTTGAAGATTTATTACTTTTTTCAGATTTAAAACAGATAAATAGTAAATTTAAAACTGGTAATAGTCATTGCATTCGAAGTTCTAATGCCCAGTAAGTCATTTCATGTTTTCCCCCTTCTATATTTTAACGTGAGTTCTGGAGGCAGGAAGAAGTTTCCTTGCCCTCACTGAGTTGAGGGGTGATTTGTCTAAGTGAGGGTCCTGCTGTTATGTGAATTCTCTCTTGTCTTGCCCAGTCAGTGTGCATTTGCTGGCATATGCTATTGCACTATGAGCTGGTGACACTCATCTTCTGGTCTCTCTGCAAGGCCAATGAATAGGGGAATGGCTGTCTCCATCTGCTGACCTGGCCTCATCTTGGAACCTTCCGTTCCTGCAGGTCCTCTGAGACTCAGCCATGTCATCCCTCAAGCCCCAAGTCCTTGAATTTCCACACCCCTCGCCAGCGGCCCTTTGTCAGATCCTCTGGCTCTAGACCAAATGTCAATGCTTGGGTATTTTTCATAACCCAAGGACCCAAAGCAATCTTCCTCGGACTCTCTTCTGCTCAAGTATTCTCTACATAATTTCTATTTTGCTGAAGCTGTTCTATATTGTGGTAGGTGATTTTCTTTTAGAATCTCTAGTGGTAAGTAGGGGAAAAGACTGTCTAATTTCAACTGCATGCTCTCTCATGTTTTGATGTCATTGCCTATTGCTAATAAACTGAGGCAGTAATAGCAAGCCTGGCATCCCACCTTTTTGCTCTGCTCTTGGTGCCTCTTGTCCCTTTCAGCTTACCTCTGGCAAGCTCCTTCCTTGCTCTATTAAATAGGAGTCTCCTTATGACATAAACTTTTACATTTTTATTCCATGGGCTTCTTTGAACCCTCCCTCATTTTCCTGTTGCAGTAAATCACACGTCTAATACCTAATGGCTGAGCAGTGTAGGAGGACGTGATTTATGTGGTCACAAACCATATATTGGTTAAATATTTCGATAACTATTGTCCCTATTATGTAAATCAAACCAACAAGAAAGAAGCAAACTGAAGATCAGATAGCATTCAGATTTTACTAATAATATTTCGAGGCGTGTTGGAACTGGATGAAGTTGCCAGGATGAGTTACCATTTGTTGAAAAAAATTGCCTAGAAGGGGAGCCAGAGGAAGCTGCAAAGGATAGGGCGATTAAATGAGATACCAGGGTCCTGCGGAGCCACTCTATGCACAAGACACTCATCATAGCTTATTTCATATACTGGTTTTATTAACCTTGTAAGTTAGATTTTTTTTACCCCTCCTTTATATATGAAGAATCAGAGAAGAAAATTACAGCTAAACGTGACGGACAGAGTGTGAACCAACAAATGCCCATTTTGTGAATCCCAAACCTGTGTTTCTATAATCAAATCCTCCTATAGGTGCTAGAAAAATCCTGAGCTTCATGTCTGCAGAAACTAAAGGCATAATCTATCCCTACTAGCACCAACACAAAGGAGTAGCTAGGCTCTTGTGCCGTTTGTGAATTTTTTCCCATTAAAGTTACACCTGTTCACACTTATTTTTCTGTTTAAAATCTTGTCAATAGACACACAGGTAGGGAGACTATTCTCGAGTGTTGTTCGCCTCTGGAGAAAAACCCAAACCTATAAGTGAGAGAAAGTTTATAGTTCATAAAGGAGATAGCTATAAATGTACATAGGTGTTTTGGGAGAAACAAAGCGAAAACAGTTTTAGCAAAGTGTATCTTGGATGCTTGAAAACGTGGCGCTACAAAAACTTAAATTGGGCTCAACAGTTCTTGAGACTTTGATCTAAATCAAAAGGTTTTTGGACAGCTTATGGATTTTTTCTTCCCTGAAACCGTTGGAGGCCATAGATTTGAAAAGGAATTTCACACAGATATGATTATCACAGCACAGATAAACTGTTATCTCTACAGAACAGAAGTAGGCAAGTCAGTGTTTTGTGGGACCAGGTTCCTCAGCCATGGAGAAATCAGAGGTGTGGGAAAGCTGAACTGAATACGTGGGATATTATGCATGTTAAAGGGTCCATGATGAAATCTCATCAACATAAACGTCACCAAGTCACTGACATGTAAACAAGATGGTTTTATATTGAATGGCTTGGGAAAGAGAATTTCTGCTCTTTCTCTATGAATTTTAATTTAGCTAGAAAATATAGCTATGCCAACTAAAATGTCACCATCTGAAGCAATAATTTCCACATTTTCTAAATTGCATCTCTTATCAGTAAAACATTTTAAAGCACTCTTCTCCAAATTGTGTATCTTTTATTTATTTTTAAATGTTATAGTGTGTTAATATACATTATAAAAAGTATACAAAAATGGAAATTTAAAGCACAAGTAAAATTAAATATTTAAATATTTAAAAATTAAAAAATTTTTAATGTATAACAAACTTCTTGCTTTTACTTAAAATGCTAGTATCATCATTAATAGAAATATAATTGAATGTGTTTCATTCCTTTTGAAAAACTTGGTTTAACACCTTGTGATCCAGTTATCTGAAGGTCTCATTCTAAGGTGAGTTTATTTCGGTATTTGCTTTTAAAAAGTGTCACAGCTGATAAAGGTGCCTCACAAAGATGAATTGAAATAGAAGAAAGAAATGTATCATTGGTTACGTTTATTAACCATGGAATTCATGGAAAAATTCATCTACCAATTTTTTAAGGTTTTAAATTAAAAAGTATTAAATTTCCATATTCCTTGATATCAATACCTTTTTCTGACAAACCAATTAAGAGATGTTCTGTATTAAAACAAAATAGTTATGAAATCATCTCAGCTTTCTTATTTGCAAAATTTGAAAACACATTAGGGAATTGTTTCTAAATTTTTGAGTGTGACGGTGTGAGAGTTTTATGTGATATGCACATTCATCATTTTTAGCAAGAAAATCACTTAAGCAGGAAACCTTTCCCAAGCATTCATTTTCAAAATGTTCCATTTTATTCTGAAAACAAGTTGGTCTCTCAACATTGTTAAAATGTCAACTTTATCATGAAAGGATTTATTAAGTATGTTTACTTTGTCAAAATATTTGCTAGATACAGATTATTGAAGGCCACTTATCCAGGAAAGGTAAGCAATTTAGGAAGTTTTATTTTTATACAAGAGTAGTGCTGAAATCATATTTAACTTGGCAAATCTTCTTAAGTACTTGGCTTGCACTAACCAGTGGACCTGTTGTGGCAGAAAAGAATTTTCTGGTTACTGCTCATATCGTTACAGAATATTATAACTATTCTACTATTTAATATTCCTGTTTTTATAAATGCAATTGCAGGATGACATTCCAAAGTAAGCAGCTGGAATTGCCCACAAAAGCTGCCAGTCAATGAATGTGGGAGGGTGAGATCATCAAACCCTCTTTGATGTAGAATTTATTCTTCCCTCAGGTTACTTCACAGCAGGGTGCCTGGACCAAGCAAAATATTAAATATGAGCAAAATTTTCTTTTTTATTTTTTAGATTAAAAATACATAATTAAGAAGTTCCAATTCCGGTGGATTATTACAAATGTTGAGGAAGTACCCACTACTTTGGAGATCATAGAGCCGAAGTGGTCCTCAAACTTTAGTGTGATAAGAATCATCTGGAAAGAGTATTAAATAGTAGATGTCAGGCCCTATCCAGAGAGATTGTGATTTAATACATCTGAAGTGTGATTTGAAAATCTGTAATCTTACCAAACATCTTAGATATTTCAAATGCAGTTCCTTAGAAGATCGTACTTTGAGAAACCCAGACTAAAGAGCCTAAAAGAATTTTGCGTATTTCCCTCATGGTATCATCCTTGGTTTAAGGTTGATGGTATAATCTTTGATCATTAGCATACCAAAGTTCAGTTTGAGACTTTGCATAAATACCCAGGGAATGAAATGTGGTGAATGGGTGATGGCTCTTTAATATGTTTAATTAGAGAGCTGTAATTAATAGGTAGACAAGATTACCAACATAGACCTATCTAATTTGTACATAGAAGGTGATGACTTATAACCCTGATGCCAGCCAGGAATTGCATTCCCCGACCCCTATAGATAAAATCTCCTTAAGCTTTTCATCACATATTCTGAGGAGATCCAATGCTAGAGCCAGATTTCTGTGAATTCTTAAGTGATTTACAAGTTTTCATGATCACTTCTGGCTTTAAATTCCCATTCTTGTTGGGTTTCACTTCCAGTGTCCTTTCTCATCACTCTGCTTTGGGCTCAGTGGAGAGAATCAATAACTTTTTCTTTTCTTCAACCAACCTGCATTGAACTTAGGCAATGTGTTTGGATGTTAGATAGCCCTGCCGTTAACTATTTGCCCATGTTGATGTCAGGACTTTCTCACTGACCCCCTTGGTCCATGGCTTCCAGCCTCTTGCCAGCGCACTATTTTCCCTCTCCCTGCAAAACCCCTCTCCGATTGTTGTGCCTGGTAATTTACTGCTCTGCCTGCTACTCAGCTGCTTCTATTCCAATTCTATTTCGGGGTCATTTGTTCTAAAAAGCCATTAGCCACACTGAAGAATTTACAGAGACTTTAAATCTCTTTTCTTTCTTCCTCCATCATCCATCTCTGAAAATGAAAGGGAAGAGCACCTCTACTCAGTTTTGCATTCTGAGTGATGTCACTATCTTCAGAAAGCAGAAACAGCTACCAGCAGTCATTTTTTTTTTAAATTATGAAGTTCACTAAGTTATGAAATTCACATAACATAAAATTATCCTTTTTCAAGCATGGAATTCGGTGGTGCTTAGTACATGCATAATGTTGGGCAACCACCCCCTCTATCTAGTTCAAAAACATTTTCATCAACCCGGATGAAACCTCATTCCCATAACCACTTATTCTCCATTTCCCGTTGCCTCCAGCCCCTGGCACCAATCTGCTCTCTGTCTCAATGGATTTACCTATTTTGGGTATTTCAGATGAATGAGTTCATATAATATATGACCTTTTATGTCCAGTTCATTTCACTTAGCACAGTGTTTTGAGATTCATCCACGTTGTAACATGTATCAGCACTTCGTTCCTTTTGATGGATGAATAATATAGTCCATTGCATGTAGATAACATAATTTGTTTATCTGTTCACCTGTTGATGGACATTTGAGCTGTTTCTACCTTTTGGCTTTTGTGAATAATGCTACAATGAACATTTGTGTACAAGTATTTGAGTACAATTTTGGTTTTAAATAATTGTTTTTCATTCCTTAGCACTAGTTTCCCTTTCACACATTGAATAAATTATTGCAGTGATCTGACATGTTGGAGTACTTGAATTTTATACTGATCACTATTTTGGCTTTTAATTTAGGTTGTTGATTTCTGTTTTAGCTTTTGGTGGTGTTTTCCTGGGGAGGAAGTGGAGACTAGGTTTGGCCAGAGATTTGTACCTGGATCAGCTTGCTCCTCACTGTGTAAGTGGCAGTGAATTTTGGGCCACCAGCTGAAGACATGCTCTGTGAAGCCAATGCCAAAAGTGGTAATTGGAAGGAAAGAGCCAAGGAGTACTGGGCCTTGAAAGTTGAAGAAAAGGGAGCGTTACATGAAAGCCAGGTTCTGGGATTCAGTGGACATGATTTAAGACCAAGACACATTTCTGCCGCATTCCTGTATTCTCTTAGTGCATATGTCCCACCTTTTTGTGGCTTGTCTTGTTTTTTTTTTTAGGTTACCTATATTCACCAGGAGGGGTTAAGTGTTTCATCTTCTTACTGCATGAATCAGAATCAGGAAACTACTATCATCACTTTTGTTAGTGATCAGTCATACTGTTAAAAAAGTTTACTTAAACTATGTCATTTTTAATATTAGGCTTCTTCAGCTTAACATTAGGCTGTCTTCTGTGCATTGGATGCACACAGGGATAAAAAGTAAGAAACAACTGAAAGAAGGAGAGAGCATTATTAACACTCAGTTACAGCTTTTGAGTCAGGAGTTAACTGCTTGTCTACAAACCTATGTGTTTTTTTCCAGCTAGTCAATTCCTCCTAAATTTTCCAGCAATTGTATAATCAATGTGGCTGCTTAAACACTTAAAGCAAATCAAGTCAATAAGATTTTCTAAAGAAATTGGAATTAGTTCTGTGTTGCCTTTTATTATTTGGGGAAAAAGATCATGTTTATTGTCCATTTGACAGGTTTTTATTTGCAGGTTTATTTGAAGGAATCAAAATTAAAGCAAATAACTATTAATATAGGGAGAATGTTGCTTAGAGTGAAGACTAAGAATATTAAGTAGATTGTTTTTGTTGGTTGCCAATTTTATTTTGTTTTTTTCCAGCTTTACTGAAGTATAATTGACATAAAATTGTTTATATATAAGATGTATGTGATGGTTTGATATGCCTATACATTGTGAAATAATTACCACAATCAAGTTAATTCATACATCCATCACCTCACAGTTACCTTTTTTTTTTGGTGTAATAAGAAAAATTAAGATCTACTCTCCTAGCACATTTCATGTATACTATGCAGTATCATTAACTATAGTCACCATACTGTACATCAGACCCCCAGAATTTATTCATCTTATAATAGAAAGTTTATACCCTTTGACCAACAGCTCCTTCTTATCCCTACCCCCTATCCCCTTGTAAACACCATTCTATTCTTTGGTTCTGAGTTCAACTTTTAGATTCACATATAAGTGAGATCATACAGATTTGTCTTTCTCTCAGGTTTATTTTACTTAGCGTAATGTTCAATCCATGTTGTTGCAAATAACAGTCTTTCCTTCTTTCTCAAGGCTGAATAATATTCCATTGTATATGTACACCACATCTTCTTTATCCTTTCTTCTGTCAATGGACACTTAGGTTGTTTCCATGTCTTGGCTATTGTGAATAATGCTGCAGTGAACATGTGAATGCAGATACCTCTTCGAGATACTGATTTCATTTTCTTTGGATATATTCCCAGAAGTGAGATTGCTAGATCATATGGTGGCTCTATTTGTAATTTTTTGAAGAACCTCCATACTGTTTTCCATAGTGGCTGCACCAATTTACATTCCCACCAACAGTGTACAAGAGTTCCCTTGTCTCCATATTCTCACCAATACTTACCTCATGTCTTTTTCATAAAAGCCATCCTAGTAGATGTGAGGTGATATCTCATTGTGTTTTTTGGTTTGCATTTCCCTGATGGTTAGCAATGTTGAGCATTTTAGTTGACTGCATATGTGTAGTTTTATTTCTGGGCTGTTTATTCTATTCTTTTGGTTTATGTGTCTGTTTTTATGCCAGGACCATACTGTTTTGATTACTTTAGCTTTGTGATATAGTTTGAAATTGGAAGGGTGATACCTCCAGCATTGTTCTCTCTCAAGATTGCTTTGGCTATTTGTGGTCTTTTGTGGTTCTATACAAATTTTGGGATTTTTTTTCCATTTCTGTGGGAAATTCCATTAGAAATTTGATAGGGGTTGCATTGAATGTATAAATTCCTTTGGGCAGTATGGACATTTTCGCAATGTTAATTTTTCCAATTCAAGAACATAGGATATCTTTCTATTTATTTGTGTCTTCTCACCTTTTTTCTTCAATGTCATGTAGTTTTCAGCATAGGAGTCTTTCACCTGCTTGGTTAAATTTATTCCTAAGTATCTTATTCTTTTGGATGCTATTGTAAAAAGAATTGTGTTTTAATTTCTTTTTTAGGTAATTTGTTGTTAGCATATAGAAACATAACTGATTTATGTGTGTTGATTTTGTATCCTGCAACTTTACTGAGTGTGTTTACTAGTTCTAACAGTTTCTTGGTGGAGTTTTTCAGGTTTTCTATATGCAAGATCATGTCATCTGAGAACAGACACAGTTTAACTTCTTTCTGATTTGGATGTCTTTTATTTCTTTTTCTTGCCAAATTGCTCTGGCTAGGATTTCCAATGCTATGTTGAATAGTAGGTGCCAATTTTTTTTTAAACATCTTGATTGAGGTATAATTTGCTATCATAAAATTCACATGTTTTTAAGTGTGCAATTCAAGGAATTTTGGTCCATATACAGAGTTGTGGAAACATCACTACAATCCAGTTTCAGAGCATTCCATCCTCCCCAACAGATTCCTCAAGCCCATTTGCAGTCAATCTCCACTCCTAACCTCAGCTTCAGGCAACCACTGATGTACTTTCTATCTCTATGGATTTGCTTCTGTGGAAATAGCATATAAATATAATCACACAATGTGAAGTATTTTGCATCTGGTTTTTTTGTCCTGAGCTTAATGACTTTGAGAATCATCTCTGTTATAGCATGTGTCAGTATTTTTGTTTCTTTTTATTGCTGAATAATATTCCATTGTATTAATATAATACATTTTGATTTTTCCATCGGTGGATATTTGGAATATTTTCACTTTTTGGCTACTATAAATAATGCTGCTATGAACATTTTCATATGAGTCTTTGGGTTGATATATATTTTCATTTCTCTTGTGTAGGTTCCTAGGAGTAGAGTTGCTGTATCGTATATAAAATATATTTAATATTTTCAAAAACTGCTTTTGGTTTTCCAAAATGTACCATTTTACATTCCCACTAGCAATATGTGAGGACATTTCCAGTTTCTTTACATCCTCATCAACACTTGTTATTATCCATCTTTCTGATATAACCATTCTAGTGGATGTATTATGGTATCTCATTGTGGTTTAAATTTACATTTTCCTAAAGACTAATGATGTTTAGCATCTTTTAATGAGCTTATTAGCCGTCCTTATATCTTCTTTGTGAAATGTCTATTCAAATATGGTGCTCATTTTAAATTGGGTTGTTTTTCTTCTTATTACTGAATTTCAAAAATCCTTTATATATTCGAGATATGTTCTGTATCAGATACATAATTTGAAAATTTTCTCCCAATTTGTGGTTTGCCTTTTCATTTTCTTAATGGCCTATTTTGAAGGGTAAAAGTTTTTAATTTAGATGAAGTCTGATTTATCATTTTTTTTTCTTTTATGAACTATATTTTTGTTGTATTTAAGGGATCTTTGCTCAACTCAAGGTCACAAAAATTTTCCCATGTTTTCTTCTAAAAGTTTTATGATTTTAGCTTACATTTAGATCTATGATCCATTTTAATTTAGGTCTCCAATAATTTTTGGTAGGATAGAAATTATAATAGAAGCCATTGGATGTACTAGTTATACTGGTTTTTTGTTGTAAGAAGCATAGACTCATTTAAGTGTTTCAAGTAAAAGCAAATCTATTGAACAAATACTAGAAAATTTGATGGAAGCTAATTTTAGGAAGAATAGTTAGGTCCCATGAAACTGGAAAGTCATCAGTCATCTTCTCTTTCTGGCTCTCTGTTTCTCTTTTGTTCAGATAAACTCAGGTCTACGAGACTTGTATTTTGGCCAAAACTTCCTTTTTCTTCAAAGCCCTAGAAAATCAGGTCTGTTAGAGTCATTTGCCATAGATTACTTCCTATGTGCTCTTTAATTTTTACTTTTTTTGTCACCTTCTTGGGCTTCTACATTATTGGTTTGGTATTCATTTTCTTATATGCCTTTGCTTTTATACTCTCCTGATTTCAACAGATGTGAAACTTTAGTTAAAAGAATTCCTTTTCTAGTATTGTATTGTTCCCATGATTTTGCATGGGCTAGATTAGCCCTGTTACTTTCAGGTGAAAATGATCCAGATGTTTGATAATTTTAAGATCAAGAATCTTAAACTTGCTTAAATTGTTAAAATGTGTTATCTTTTAATTGATGCACTATCAATCATTAAGGAAGAATTAATGTGACTATTTCACAATGAATAGGCCTATATCTTATTTTCCAGATTGACTGAACTTTTTAACTTCCATTCAAAGAGTAGAGTCTGGATGGCCCTTGTCACTATAGCATGTTATATAGTGACTGTAATACCGGCTAGGGCATAGTTTAGGCATTAGGTGACATATTTCTGTTGCAAATGCTAAATTCTTATCTCCGGTTTTAAGCCTTTAACTGCATTGGAAACTTTCTACAAACTTCCATAATGGGCTGGTCACCTTCCATTTGTCTTTCTGGATCTATTTTCCACTCTTCTCCACCCTGCTTTGAGCCTCCTGGAAGCTAATTTATGGGACTGTATAAACAGTTCTCTAGGTCTCTGGATTTCAGTTGGGTTTGGCCCATGGAAGTCCTGATGAAATATGGGTACCTATCTTTTTTTCCACCATGTAGAAAAGTCTGACTTGAGGCTACTGCTCTTTTCTTGTGAAATCTGTTGCTGCATGTGGTCTGCTGAATGGTTGATCCAAAGCTGTTTCCTGTAAAGAAGTATCATTTATCAGTCAGGAAGGCCATTGGCATTTTCTAGCGGACTATTTCATCTTGCTATTGCTTCTTCTCCTTCTCTTCTTTTTCCTCCTCACTTTTCTCCTTTTTGTTTTTGAAGTTGTGTCATGCTGTGTAGATAGAATTATCTATTGTATTCTGTGCTTGGGCTTGCCTGATTTTAGCTCATCAGAGAGAGTTGTGTTGATTTCTGATTGTGTATCATTTTGGTTGAATGTGTGAAGAAGACCTTTCCTGCCTCAATTTTTACTAAGGCATCAATACAACTGATTTTCAATGCCAAAGTGAGTATGAGCTAAGTCCTTATTTTCAGATATTATAGAGAAAAATGTCAAGAAGCATACTCATGACTCTTGCATCCCTTGGCCAGATCAAGGATATAGAAAAAAGTCAGAGAATAATGAGAAGGGCTTTGTGAGAAAATTTACTAGGTAGAGTGCTGTTGTCATTCTGTGAATCCCTACCTACATCCCAGACAGCAAGGGGAAATAAGAGTTGAGGGGGCTGCCTGACTCATCCCTGACAAGCTAATGTAGTCTATGATTGCAGGATGGAAGTCAGCTTTTACTTAAAGTTTAATAGGATAAAGGAATTGTGAGTGTTCCCTGTGTCTAGAGGGAGATTCCACAAGACAGAGCATGCCAGAATAGATCTGTCTTTGGTCTTTCCCAAAAGCGAGAGTGAAGGGATTCATTCCAATGGTGAGAGTCTCTGTAGAGTGACAACCAGACAACCAGGAGCAGACCAGTGAAGGAACAGAATATATCATCCATGTCATGGGATTTGAAGTCAGAAGGGCCCAGTAGAGGAGCTTCTGATTGGCTCAAGAAAGCATCCACAGGAGAAGGAATCAGCTTGAAACATCTGTCATGCATGTTGTGGCTTAGTGTGCAATACGTTGTAAAGTGTTTTATATAATATTCTCTGCTTGTGAAATATAAAGTTAGAAATAATATTTTATCCTATTAATTATTATTGATTTCCTTTATGCCACTTATTTTTGTTACTTGGATTAACATAAACAACTGTATGTTGAAGATTGCCATTCAAATTGTGTTTCTCCTTAGCTATCTGCATCTGATGGTTTTTGCTTTATAACTTGATTTTATGTGGCTTGCTACATGAATGTTCAAAACTGCCAAATCTTAATTATAAAACTGCTATAATCCCAGTAAGTAATTGGTAAAGGACATAAAAGTCCATTTATAAAGGAGAAAAAATAAATGTAAAAATGATATGAAAAAAATGTTAAACCTGGATCTGGCACCATGGCATAGCACTTAAGTTCTGTGCACTCCACTTTGGCGGCAACGTTTGCAGGTTTGGATGCCAGGTGCTGACCTACACCACTAGTCAGCCATGCTGTGGTGGTGACCCACATATAAAGTGGAGGAAGATTGGCACAGATGTTGTCTTAGGGCTAATCTTCCTCAGGAAAAATAAAAAGTTAAACCTGACTAATAACCAAAGGAGCAAATTAAAATGTTCATTCAAAAATATCCATTAGCAAATATTTATGGATCAACTATTATGTGCTGACCACTGAGCTAGCCACTGAAGATACGTGAGTAATGTCAGATATGGTCCTTGTTCTCATTGTACAGGTGAAGAAAAGTAATAGGTAATATTTTTGATATGTTTTTATTCTGCCTATCAATTAGCAAGTAGTAAAAGATTATAATGCCTACTTTTTAACCCAATTATTGTATTTCTAGCAATCTTTGCTGAGAAAATAATAAAAAAAAGAAGTTAAAAACATGAAGAGCAGGTTTTTTTATAGTACTATTTATTACAGCCAAATTATATAAAACTCCAATGTCCAGCTAACAATGAAAAGTGATATTATGGAATGCAATGATTTTTAAAATGCTTTTCATAAATTGCTAAGTAAAAAATAAAATATGAAATTGTATATATAATTTCAACTATATAATATATCTGTAAAAAAGATAGAAAGAAACTACATTAAAATGATAACACAGATTAGAGGATAAGCTCTCCTTATGGTTTGAGCACCGTCATGTAGACTCGCCTTCGCTTACTAAACACGTTTTGTTAAGGTTTCAGTTATAGGACTGTGAATGGGGCATAGTGAAGATGCCATTCTGATGAGGGTGGGGGAGACCCTTATGGCAAAGAGACCACAAACCTTCAGAGGCAGTAGAGGCAGGAGTGATAGTTCAGGGCACATTCTTCTATGAGCTTGAGTTGTGAGCTTCAGGGTTTGTGTCTTGGGACAGCAATGGAAGGGTCTGTGCTGAGCAATGTGGAAATACAATGCAGGTACTGTTTTTTTATGTAGGCTTCCAGCTGGATTCTCTAGGTCAACTAGAGGTTCTATGGACTGTGTAATAAGCTTTAATAAATTTATTTCACTTTTGAAGTAGTTATTCTATTTCTTGCTAAGAACTCCATTTAATACAATAAAACAACCTGTTTACTTCTAATTTATTAATTAATGAATCAAATATTTATCTGTTATAGAGTCTATTTTATATTATAAAATCTAAAACACAATAATGGTGTAAAGAACAGTGGGGCAGGGGAGAACTATTTCAGCCAGGGTGCTTAGGAATTGAGAAGGAGGTGACTTTTGGGCTGAGACCTAATGATGAGAAAAATGTATGTGGGAGGCAGGCTTCTAAGAGGTTCCCCAAGATTTCTGGTCCCCACTGTACATATACCTCCTTCTGCTTGTTCAATCAAACATGAATGTAGATACTGCTGTGAAGGGATTTTGCAGGTGTAATTAAGATCTCAAATCAGTTGGTTTTAATCTACAGCAGTTATCCAGGTGGGCCTGACCTAGTTAAATGAGCCCTTTAAAATTGGACCTAGAGGTCAGACACAGAGAAATTCAAAAATTTGAAACTACAGAGACATTTTTCTGCTGGCCTAAATGGAGCAACTGCCATGTTGTAGAGAGGGCCACAGAACAGTGGCCAACATTTAAGAGCTGAGAATGGTCCCCAGTCGCCAGTCTGCAAGAAAATAGTGACTTCAGCGCTACAACCATGAGGAACTGGATTTACCAACTTTGGAAGAGCACCCTAAGACTTATATGAGACCATAGCTTGGTCAACACTTTGAGTTTAGCTGTCTAATGACGATTGAATTGGCCAAGAATTGTAGCACTGAGTACAGTGAGAAATGGTTGGATTTGAGGGTAGAGTTGATAGGACTTATTGCCTGGCCATACCCTAGTTGCGTATGACTCAAAGAAAGAGTTGAAAGAGAGAAATCAAGGATGACTACTAGGTTTTTGGCTTGAGCAACTCAGTAAATGGTGGTGTCATGTATTGAGATGGGATAGATGTGTAGAGGAGTCAGTTTGGGTGAAAGGGCAGAAATCGAGTTATATTTTGGGCCTATTAAATTTTAGATGCCTATACAAAAAGAGACACCAAGTAGAAGTTGGATAAATTTTCAGTTTAAGCAAAGAAGTTAAGCCTGGAGATGAAGATTTGAGGATCACTGACAGGTAGACAAAATTTTAAACATATGCGTAGACTCAGGATAGCCAATACAATATTGAAAGAGAAGAACAAAGTTGGAGGACTGACACTACCCAACTTTAAGACTCACTATAAAGCTATGGTAATCAAGACAATGATTGTGGTATCAGTGAAAGGATAGGTAAATAGATCAATGGAACAGCATAGAGAGCCCAGAAATAGACTCATATAAATATAATCAAATGATCTTTGACAAAGGAACAAAGACAATATGATGGAGAAAAGATTGTCTTTTAAACAAATGGTGCTGGAACAATTGGACATCACATGCAAAAAAAAAAAAAAAAGAATCTAGACACAGACCTTATGCACTTCACAAAAATTAACTCAAAATAGATCATAGACCTAAATGTAAAATGCAAAACTATAAAACTCATAGAAGATAGCATAGGAGAAAATCTAGATGACCTGGGGTTTGTCAATGACTTTTTAGATACAATATCAAAGGCATGATCCATGAAAGAAATAATTGATAAGCCGGACTTCCTTAAAATGAAAAATTTCTGCTCTATGGAAGACACTGTCAAGAGAAGGAAAAGACAAGCCAGAGACTGGGAGAAAATATTTGCAAAGACATATCTGATAAAGGACTATTTTCCAAAATATACAAAGAACTCTTAAAATTCAGCAATAACAAAATGTGCAACTCGATTAAAAAATGGGCCAAAGATCTTAACAAACACCTCACCAAAGAAGATATACAGATTAGGGAGATGCAAATTAAAGCACAATGAGCAAACACTACAGACCTATTAGAATGGCGAAAACTAAAACACTGACAACAACAAAAGTTGACAAGGATGTGGAGAAACAGGAACTCTCATTCATTGCTGGTAAGAATGCAAATGGTGCAGCTATTTTGGAAGGAGTCTGGCAGCTTCTTACAATACTAAACATGCTCTTACTATATGTTCCAGCAGTTATGCTCCTTGCTATTTACCCAAAGGAGCTGAAAATTTATGTCCACACAAAATTCTGCACTCAGATGTTTATAGCAGCCTTATTCATAACTGCCAATACTTGGAAGCAACCAATGTGCCCTTCAGGCAAATACATAAATAAACTGTGGCACATCCTGACAATGGACTGTTTTTCAGTACTAAAAAAAAAAGTGAGTTATCAAGCCGTGAAAGAACATGGAGGAAATGTAAGTGCATATCACTAAGTGAAAGAAGCTAATTTGAAAAATCATACTAGTGTGATTCCAAGTATATGACATTTTGGCAAAGGCAAAACTAACTGTGGAGACAGTGAAAGGATCAGTGGTTTCCAGGGCTTAGGGGGGTGGGAAGGATGAATAGGTGGAGCACAGAGAATTTTAGGGAGGTGAACCTAGTCTGTAGGGTACCATAATGGTGGATACATGTCATTATACATTTGTCCAAATCCATAGACTGTACAACACCAAGAGTGAGCCCTAATGTAAACTATGGACTTTGGGTGATAATGATGTGTCCATGTAGATTCATCAGTTCTAGCAAAGGTACCACTCTGGTGGGGGATGCTGATAATGAGGGAGGGTGTGCATGTGTAGAGACGGGGGTATTTGGGAAATCTCTGCACCCTCCGTTCAATTTTGCTGTGAACCTAAAACTGCTCTAAAAAATAAAATCTACTATAAAATATGTATCGACTAGAGCCTTTGATGAAACTAAGTCTGGTTTTGCTGCTTCCTTTTAATCTGTGGAGCTGGCACCTAGTCCTAACTGTCAGACTTCTTTAGAATGTGAGGAACCTAATACCAGTTTGTCTTCAACTTTGGGGTCAAGTCATTTATTCTTCAGCAAAAGAAACATTTTATTCAAACTTTCATTACGCTAGTATTGTAGGAAGCTATTTTAAAGCCATTTGCCCCTCTTTAATGAGTTATTTATTTTAAGGTAAATAATATATTCCATAAATCCATTAATCACCCACAGATAAACTGCAGGGCATTTAGCTGAGCCATAAGGGGGGTTTACTTTGAGTGGAGCCTCCATTGTTCCCTCCAGATATTTGGGATGCACTCTGTGACTGTGATTACGTCTGTAGGCCCAATGATTTATTAAAGATGAAGTGAAGTTTAATTTGTTTCTCATTTTAAAAATAAAACTAAATCTAAATGAGGGGTTTTGATGTTTTCTTCCTGTGTCCCTGTGGATCATCTTGCTCATCCTTAGTGAGGACAAGTGTGGAGAAGACAGGCAGCAAATGCAACTGAGAGATCAAGAAAAACTAGAGCAAAGAATTGTTCATAGGATTTAGCAAAGGAGGTGTTGGTGACCCTATAGGAGTCATTCGAAAGTGGAGGGGAGAAAACACATTGAATAGAGAGAGCAGAGGAGAGGGTGTGTGGAGAGACTGAGATGAATAGTATCATTTTTGAGAGAGATATTTTCTGTGAATAGAGAGTAAACAACTGTACCAAAAAGCTAGACGGGGTGTGAAGGGGTCAGAGATTTTATTTTTTAAAGATATGTGAGATATATATATATATATATATATGTGTGTATACACACAATATCTCCTCTGTATTCTATCTATATAGCCTATTTGAAAAGCAGTTTTAGCTTCAAATTGATTCTCGTAGCTTGTGTCATAACATTGCTGACAGGATCACAGTAGACGGGCACAGTCTTCCAGCAGATCATTTTCAGTTTCAAATGATGTTGAACGAGGCTTTGTCTTGTGTTCTAATTTTTCTTCATGTGCTTATAAGTTGCATATAAATTCCTGTTTTCCTATAGCCTTTAGGGTGGCTTGATCATTCTTAGGGGCAAAAGCACCCTGGAAAACAAGTATTTCCTTCCATGCCAATAGCATGGCTCATATTACTGTGGCATGATCTCAGGAACATGCTGATACTATTGCTTAACTATTGCTAGAAATAATAGTTTAGGTTAATATACCTTCTTCAATGGTAAAGTTGTAATACAAAATAGCCCTGTCTGTATAGGCAGCTTGCTTGGAGGCATTTTGTTGCTAATGATGATGAAACTGACAGGAGGTGGTGCTAGTCCAAAACAGAGAGGTATAATCCTGAGACTTTTCCCCTTGGAGGTGGATGTCTAGAACAGCCACTGTTCTTTTTCTAGGTTAAAGTCATTTCTCCTGTGTTCTAGCTACAGAATTTGGGTCTGTACTTCATTTATTCACTTTAGACACTCTGGCAGAATCCATTTAGCCATTTGGAGTCACTGGGGAACGCTCATATGCTATATAGGTCATACAGTAGAAAATCGACAGGTTATACAAATATGGCACTAACTTGCATTGTATGCTAAAATAGAAATTAAACCTGCAATTTTTCTCACTGTAAGATCTAGACATTGCTTTGCAGATATTTCAAAAGCTATATATGTAGTATTGTGGAAAATACAACAATTGCTATACTGTAGAGACAATTATTATATAGAAAGAACTCCATTTATTGCTTTGTCAGCAAGAAAAATGTTCAAAAAATGAATGTAATAATAGGACTCATGTATAACTTGGGAATGGGCTTTTAAAACCAATGAATTATAGTTTGATCAACGTTTTTTTTCTTTTTTGTCTATTGTCTGACTTTACTGCTTAGTGAATATCACCAAAAGAAAGCGAAGGGAGGAGAAAGAAAGAAAAGAGGTTGAATAAATAGCAAATAGAAATCTGAATTCCCATTTAGATATGCTCACTTTCACATGGAGGATGTACTAAGCATACCTTTATGTATTCATGTCAAAATTATTAAACTTTTCAAAATTCCAAGACTTCTCATCGTGGTTTTATGATGTCTGAATATAATAAAAGATATCAAAGTGAATTTATCCATGTACAATTGAATGTTTTACAAACCCTATCTGCTGGCCTAGTTATTTTAAACAGCATTCAAAACAACCAAAATCCAAGGACAAACTAAGAACGACAGACACTTCCTTGCAGTTTATTTTAATGTAACATAACCAGAAGCTAATACTAAATCTCGCCTCATTTGCTTGCTATTGCCTATTCAAAACTGTTGCCTTAACAGGACATCAGACATAGTAGTGACTGAAAATAAGGACATAGTAAACTGCTCCCAGAAGTTGAAGTGTAAGACTATTAAAAGTGAATGCATAATGGATGAGATTAGCCAATTGAGAATGCCATCCAAGAAAGAATTTCTAAATATGCTGCTAGGAGACTTGGGGTTCCTGGGATGTAGAGTCAAGAAGGCATGAATAAGTGTGAGTGGAGCTTCAGAAAGCTGAAGGCTCACTCAGCTGTACCCTCCTCCAGACAAAGGAAAAGGAGATTGACAGGCAGGGAGAAGGTTTACTGAGAGCCTAGAAAAGAGGAGCGCACACTTTCTGTTTCTCTCTGCCCAGGAGGGGTGAGTCCTTATAACTACCGGAGCGTTCTGACCTTCTTGCACATCCACCTCTGTATGAGGGATAGATACTTTCTTTGGCTATCACAGCTCAGCAGCTCATCAAGCAGTGAATCCTCTTATTCTGATTCTATTGCCAATTGCCAAGCAAAAGTTTGTAGATTTAATTACATAATTTTTATCAGAAATTTATCAGTGAGACAAGTAACAGATCTTCCCTACCCCAACATCGAATACATTCATTGAATAATTGAGCAAATATTCGTTGAGCATCTGTTTTGTGTCTGGGTCTGGATCTATATTAGTCAATGAAATAAGCATAATGTCTACCTTCATGAAGCTTAAAAAATATTCTTATAATGGGGTTATTTACCATTATTTAAAAAATCTTTGACTCAATACTGTGTTTATTTGGACTCTTTTTTATTTACTTATTTATTTTTATTCGAACTCATAATTTGCTTAACACATATTCATAAACCTGACTTGTCACTGTGAGCATTATCAAAAAATAAGTTTTTGGAGATGCAAGTGAGAACAGTGTTCTTGACTGTAACGTCCCCCAAATGGTCGTATAGAACACAGGTATTATCTGCGTAGCCAGCTTGTCACCTTCAATGACAGCTCTACCTTCTCGCTTCCTGCCTAAAACAAATAATATTTTCAGAAGTGGTCATGAGACAAGATTTCAAATGAAGTCTGTCAAAAACTGAAAATGATCTTCATGATACTACTTCTGAATAAGGAGAAGGTAAGGGAAAGGTATAAAGACTCAGATTTCTTACACAAATTAGAATGAATACAAGCGAGTCACATTTTAAGTAATCTAATTTGGTTAAAAAAGGATACATTATTTCTCCATTTATAAAATCAAAGCACAAATGTTACTTTAAAAGCGTTTCTTTAAAACATCTTTGTTTATAATGTCAGATATTTTTTCTTAACTCAGCTAAATATTTCGAATTAATTTTCATCTTTTAAGTAGGTGAAAAAAGTTAAAATTAGTTAAATATTGAAGAATGCATACTGACAAACTAGAAAGATAAATAATAATGAAAACTTCTAAGAAAAGCAAGTAAATATTAGAATGCAATAGATTTTGGAGTCTTTGATATCAACTCAAAATATAAAAATCCATGAGATATTGGGGCTGGCCCCGTGGCAGAGTGGTTAAGTTCGCGCGCTCTACTGCAGGTGGCCCAGTGTTTTGTTGGTTTGAATCCTGGGCGCGGACATGGTGCTGCTCATCAAACCACGCTGAGGCAGCGTCCCACATACCACAGCTAGAAGGACCCACAACGAAGAATATACAACTATGTACCGGGGCTTAGGGGAGAAAGAGGAAAAAATAAAATCTTTAAAAAAAAATCCATGAGATATTAAAAAGTGATTCTATATACCCTTTTCCAGAACTATTTATTTTTACAGCTTCTATACCTTGAGAATGTACATATTTAGCAATTTTAAAATTTAATCTTTTATATATAAAATGGATGTGAAAATAAGTTAGAAACCATAAACAAATTGGGAATTTTTAATTTGATTACGTGTGTATTAAAATTTGTTTTTATGTTTGAGTTCAAATATTTAAATTTTAAAGCTTCGATTTTATATTAGGAGGCTTGCTGTAAACATAAAATAAGTTTATATTTTACAATTAAAAATTTGTAAAAGTAAAATTCTGATTCTGTATCTAGCTACTTAGAAAGGTCTGAACATAAATATGAAAAGACTTTAGAATCATTCGAGTTATCTATCCACAGTTCTCTGACAGCTGTCCTCTACTCTAGAGCTGCTGTTTGCATTAGGGCCTCTGCATTCACATCTGTAGCTTTCATTTCAACAACAGATCCCAATTCAGATTGTCCTTAGGGCAGTGGTGCCGGTGATTGGGTGTTCTGGTGCCATGCACCACTGCGTGCCTTCCTATGCCTTTCCTCACATCATCTTCTCTAGACCCTCCCGTCTTCCCCGAGCCTGGGATGCCCTCCTCTCTTTGCTGTTTGTGTCAGGTCCTAGCCCAGATCAAGTCACACTTCCTTTTAGGAGCTTTGCTTGATCCTATCAACTCAAGTGATTTTACTTTCTTTGATGAATTTCTGTAGAAATTTTTGTTATTCCTACTGATTTAGAATTTGGTGTAAGTTTAGTTGTTGTACCTGTTGATTTATGTGCCCTATCTTCTGAAATTAAATAAAACATTTATCAACAAGTTCTAATAAATTGTTTGGGGGTAGTGAGAGACTGTAGTATTGGTGGCTTGAAGAATCTGGTCCTGATGAGGGGTTAGCTGACTCAAGGTTCCAGGACATTTCTCTGCTTTCTTCAGAGATTTCTAGATTCTAGACTAAGCTGTGTTTTGCAAACACCACTTTATCTACTGAATGCTTAGAACTGTGAAAGAATATTCTTGGTTTAATTTCCACACGTTTCTTATGTTATAATAGAGCAATACCATGAGACAGGAATTTTAATTTTATTTTGGCGATATAATAAAGTAGCACTTATCCATCGATGAAAGTGTCTATGCTTATAATTCACCTGCAGTTTTTCACTTGGGGTGGTTGTGTGATTAGTGAGGGAGAAGAGAAGAGGGAGGAAGGATGTTAAAAATGACATTGAAGCACCAGAAGAGCTCCTGTTGCTTCTCCCTCACAGTCCTGTTCTGGTGCTGCATGGTGTTGATTCTTTTGGTTTTTGGGGTGATTCCTAGACTTCATGTGATGACTCAGTTTGAGTCCCAAGAGCAGAGCTGGAGGCAAGGACTTGGGTGAGGGAGTTTATTTGTGAAGTGATACCAGAATTCAAGCGTGAGGGAGTAGGGAGAGTAGAGAGAAAGAGTCAATGTAAGGATATATTATGGAGATTGCTGCCTCAGGCCACGGGGCGTTGAACCATGAGAATTCCATCTGGGAAACAGGGGGATGGAGCATTTGTCCATCCAATCCTGTCCTCTACTGCTTGGAGGTCGCCTGGGTGCATTAACCCTGCACATTGTGGGTTTTGCTTGCAGGAGGATTTGGTGCGCTCCCACAATGGTGGAAAAGATTCTGGGACTGGTAGGATAGGAACCTGGAAGTCTCAGTTGTCTGAACTCTGTCGCACAACTCTAGGTCAAAGGGGGATGTGACACAGGCCCAAGAAGTGTGGCTGCATATTCTGTTGAGGAAATCAACAGTTTCAGATGGATGCCTCTGAGAGCGAACTGGCCCAAGCGGGAACATTTTAGGTGAAGGAAAGATTGAGAGCAGCAGTTCTTAACTTGTTCTCCCTGGAGTTCCTTCTAAAGGTGTGGGACAAAGGAGTAAGTTTAGGTTTTCAGCCCCTCACCGTCATTGAATCAAATGGGGTGGGTTCAAGTTTATCTATTAGACATTTGAGCATCTGAATGAGATTTTATTCCGAAGCCATGAAAAAACTCGAAAACCACCCAGGGGGGATTGAGAGTGTGGATTTAGGCTACAAGCCTGGGCTCCACCGCTTAGCAACTGTATGAATGTTAGGAAGTTATTAAAGCCTCAGTTTTCACATTCATTAACATTTAATTGCCTCATAGGCTTGTGAAGATGATTTGGGATAAGACACGTAGAGCGCTTAACCTGGGGCCTCGCACAGTGTTAATCTTGCAATAAGCTGGATAAGAAGCTTTGAGCAAGGGAGACAAATGGAAGATCTGGGATCTGACAGGTGGGGTATCAAGGCAGGTAAAAAGTGAAGTAGAAATTTTAGTTAGGAGCTGTACACTTTGCCTAGGAATGACACTGATTATGGGTGTCTAAGCGTTAGAGAGAGTGAAGAATTTTAAGCTTGACAAAGTCATTGTCCATAATTTATATGTACTTTATAAACTTTGAAAAATGTACAGCCTTTTAATAATACTGTTGGATTCAATTGCTTTCTTCAAATATTATAATCGTCGTTAAGATAAAATCTCTGCGCGTTTCCTTGCGTAGCTGTGTGTTTATGGCTGGTGGAGAGAATTCCTTTTTGTGTAGGTTGACGGTTATACAGTCAGTTATTCCATAATACTGATTAAATCTTTTTTGCTCTGAATATGTATTTAGCATACTAGCTTTCATTTTACACCACTTGTAATCCCATCTGAACCAAATTGGAGGAGAAATTAATATTCTACCTATGCAAACTCATTTGGGAAAAATGGCTTAAAAAAGACATTATTTTTTGAACACTGAAAGCAGACCTGAATATGTAAAGTTGCTTTAAAATTTTTGTTCTTCTAATTTGATCTCTGAACGTTCCTTTTCTTTCTCTCAGGCTTTGGGATTGGAGCCATAATTTCTATTTCCTAGCTTTCATATGTTAATTGTAACTTTCATTTATAAGGAAGTAAGGAACTGTTAAATATAACTTAAATTATTAAATTTTTTCCTTATACGGAGCAATACGCATAAAATAAATTGAGTTATAAAATGTGTTTTCATTAAATTGATTAATATTCATATAGTTAACCATTTATTCCTGTAATTAGGGATGGTTTTATAAATATTGAAGACTTGGGTTGCTAGTTGACACAGAGTTCCTCACTCTTCTATACTATCACAAAATCTCATATAATACCTTTTGCTACTACATATATATATCTAATCTTTGCACTATTATTTTACATATGTTAACTCATTAATACAACATTCTATGCAGTAGGTATTATTTTACCCATATGTAAAAGAGGAAATGAAGTCACACAAAATAATTAACTCAATGTCACATTGATAGTATCTGACAAAGAAGAAATTAGAACCTAAATCTGTTTGACTTCTGATTGATAATTGTGGTACACATCTCTAAAAGAGAAGAGATTCAATTTATAAACCAACTTCAATATTTTTTAGGTCATTTGGTGATAGCCATTCAGCCTAAATGAACTTCTTCTTACTTTATTCCCAGTTGATTTATTCTTTGCATGAAAAGAAATCTCAGACCATTTAGTATACCAGTTTTGGGACAATTTTTAGATCAGGACATCCTAAGCATATCCTGTATTTCACTTATTCATTATGCGACCATCTGTTAAGTACCTCCTGCATCAGGACCTGTGTGATTACTGGGAATATAGAGATGAGAGACATATCCTCTGCCATACAGGATTTCATACTATAGTGAGAGATAAGGATAAGAAACGAGGCAGACCATTGTTCAGTAGGTGGCAACCCTTATGATAGAAAAATAAACAAGGTATGATTGTCAGATATATATAAGGATGAGACAGGCTATGAAAAATTATTTTCCAAAGGCAACAATAATGTGATATGGGTCATTCAGCACTGTCCAATTGAGGGGACATATGAATATCCTGGGGGATGTCACCATGTTGATAAGGTTCAGGAAGATAATAGGGCAATAACTCATGTCACTTGGCCGATCCAAGGGCATGGATGGAAGGCACTCACCAGACAGCAGCTAGAACAGCTATGATGTCTCTTTATCACAGGACAAGTGATGGACTGTTTGTAGGCTTTCCTTCTACTTGCACAAATTTCCCTGGTGTGGACTCAGGATGAGGCTAGAAGTCTCAGAGTGCTAATTTCCTTCTTCCCACATACCTGTGGCCCCCCACCCCCAAACCCGCATCACCAGATCGTGTCTTGTCTGAGAACTCAAAACCAAGCCAACTCCCTATTTCCCTCCTAGCCAGATGACTTTCACCTGGCTTCCTGGAGAAAGACTCATCTGATTTTTCCTCACACTCTTTCTAGACTATTTTTATGAGAAAAACACACCAGTGCTGAGCTTCCATCAATGCCTCTCTTTCAGACTCAGGAGCTTTTTTTCTGTCAACAAACACACGCATCTTGCAAATCAAAGCCTTCACATTTGAAACTCTTCTTTGTGATAACGGCTTCAGACGCCTGTTCTGGGATGCCTCTGATGAGTGCTGAGAATAGAAAGAGCAACAGAACTATAAATATATATATTTTTATTTTAGGAAAGTAATTCCTGTACATATTTCATAAAATCAAATAGATTTCCCAGTCTCATGATGAAGTCCAGTAGTCCTTTGTTCCTTTCCTCACCACCCTGTTTTTCCCTGTAGATGCAACCATTGTCAATTAGTTCTTTTGCATTTGCCTCTATATTTCAAAATAACATGCTTGATTTTCAGTTATACATATTTTGATAGGCAGAAAATTGGCCCCCAAATATGTCTACATCCCAATCTCCAGAAACTATGTTATGTTATTAGTGGCAAGGAGCAATTAAGGCAGTGGATGGAATTTCAGGTGCTAATCAGCTGCCTTTAAGAGAAAGAGATTAACCTGGGTTATCCACGCGGGCCCAATGTAATCACAACTTCCCTTAGATGTGGAAGAGGGCGGCGGAAGATTCAGGGCTAAAGAGATGCGCTGTGAGAAAGACTCGCTGGCTTTTGCTGGTCTTGAAGCTGGGAGAAGGGGGCCAGGAGCTGAGGAATGGGAGGGGCATCTAGAAGCTGGAAGAGTCAAGCAAACGGATTTTTCCCTAGAAACTTCAGGAAAGAAGGTAGACCTGCTGCACAATTTGGTTTTAGCCCAGTGAGACCCATTTTAGACTTCTGACCTCCAGACCAGAAAGATACTACATTTATGTTGATTTAAACCTCTAAATTTGTGCTAATTTGTTTCACTAGCAATAGAAAACTAAAATAGGTTTTTATCAGTAGATTTCATACTATGAAAGATAAACAGTTAATATTCTTTGATTTCTCCTTCTCAATTTTTCCATTAGGGGTTTTTCAGGATATCAGTTAAATCTAAATTCAATGTTTACATTTTTTTTTTTTTTTGAGGACGATTAGCCCTGAGCTAACTGCTGCCAATGCTCCTCCTTTTGCTGAGGAAGACTGGCCCTGAGCTCATATCCATGCCCATATTCCTCTACTTTATATGTGGGACGCCTACCACAGCATGGCTTAGCCAAGTCCGCACCTGGGATCTGAAGCGGTGAACCCCAGGCTGCCGAAGCGGAACCTGTGCACTTAACTCCTGCACCACCAGGCTGGCCCCTTAGGGCCAGTTCATACTTTTCACAGGTGAACCAGGTAACATCTTGGACCAATGCTACTTTTCCTTATAGTAATTGCTTCAGCTTTTTGTTTTCTTTGTTTTTGAAATACCAGGAGCTTTCTGAGAAAGCATAAATGGGAAATATTTTTTTGAGACCTGGAGTGTGTGAAATGTCTTCATGCTACCCTTGTGTTTGACAGATATTTGATTTGGTATAGAATTCTATATTGGAGAAAGGATTTTTTTTTGTAATTTTGAATGCATTGCTTCAGCTTGCTCTGGTCTTTTGCATTTGTTGTCATCTGTCTGTCTTCTTTGCTTTTAGCCTTTAAATAATGATTTAGAACACACAGAAAGGAATATAAAATATTCATGTGTAGTATAACAAGTAATTTTAAAGTGACAGTATTTTAACCACTAGTCAGGTCTATAAATAGTACATTGCTGGATCTAAAGAAGTCCCTGTATATCCCTTTGTGATTGTACTGCCTTATTCTTCAAAGGCAATCTCTATCCTGATATTTGTGTTAATCACTTTCTTGCTTTCATTTGCATGCTTACTACCTATGAATGCATCTCTTAGCAATACATTTTAGTTTTGCCCCCTTTCTGAGCTTGATATCAATGGAAATAGATTATACATAATCATTTGGGTCTTACTTTGCTGAATATTGTCCTTAGATTTATCCATGTTATGAGTACTTTAGTCCATTTCATCCATTTCACTGCTGTGAGAGTGCCATGCCTGGAACAGACCACCGTTTCCTTTTCTTTTCTGTTATTGATGGGCATTTTGGATTGTTCCATGTCCTTCTGCCTTTTAGCTTCCAAAATTGTCTATTTTTCTTTTGTTGTTGACTTTTCTTAATTCTCTTTGGTCGTCTATCTTAAGTAGAATTCCGTATGCCCTTTTTCTCTTTTTAATGTTTTTTCACTTTTAGTAGGGGTGGGGAAAGAGGGTTGGGAGGTAAACCCTACAGATTGTTAAATTAATACATTATCTGGTACAGTAGCTCTGGAGATTATTTTAAATACATTTTTATACACTTGAGTTCTCTGGTTCTTTTTGCTGTTGTAAAACCAGACTGACATCCTTGGGATTATGTTGAAGCCAAGTTTGGCAAAACCTAAAATTATGACTTGGTTAAGAGAGATATCTTAGTGTGTTTGATGTGGGGATTCTGCTGCACAAAGAGAATGGAAGTGCTGCATCTGTAAGAGGCAGGGCCACTGTGAACTCCTTAACGCTTGCCTTTGAACTTGTAGTATCTTCTGATCCTCCAGTATCTTTTTTCCTTAATGTTCCCTTAAGAAATATTACCTGGAATGATCCTTTGTCCATGAAGAAATACATATTCTGCAGTGACAAATATAAAAATGATTACATATTTTGTTTCTTTCTTTTTGCTATTCTCTGGCCGGCTGTGTGCATTTCAAGATCTTCTGCCTTCAATGAACAGGGAGTTCTTTACCTTGATTACTGTACCTCAGCAGAGCTGAGCATATGCAGTGGCCAGTGGATCTTTGGCCATGGATAGTAATGACATCTGAGTATAGACCCAGATATAACAATATTAAAAACGTAAAAGGTGATTTATTGTTTCTAAGCAGTAATACACAATGAAAGGGAAAGTATAGGTAATTAAATACAAGTGATATAAACATGTACTTTTGGGGCCGGCTCGGTGGCGCAGGGGTTAAGTTCGTACATTCTGCTTCTCGGTGGCTGGGTGTTCGCCAGTGTGGACGTGGCACCACTTGGCAAAAAGCCATGCTATGGTAGATGTCCCATGTATAAAGTAGAGGAATATAGGCATGGATGTTAGCTGAGGGCCAGGCTTCCTTAGCAAAAAGAGGAGGATTAGCAGTAGTTAGCTTAGGGCTAATCTTCCTCAAAAAAAAAAAAAAAACCCAAAAAACCACATACTTTAATCTCCTATTGCTAAATATATCACAAGTATCATACATTGAAAGTTTTGTTTTGAAAAGAACAACCTAATTATTTCTAAAGCTTTTTTTTTAAACCCCAGTCATGACCTTGATGATTACACAGGTTAAGAAAGCTATATTTGAAGAGTGTTTTTCCATGTAAGGAGTCTTTTCTTTTACTGGTTCATTAAAATCACTGTAAAACATTTTTTCAGTTATTTTTTCGGGTTGTTGAGATAATGGTAAGTATATCTGCCTTATCATAAGCATCAGTGGTTAATTGAAGAATAAGTTTGCACTTGAGAAAATGTGATACCTATTTGTAGAAGTGGTTGTTTTTTAATTAAAAGTATCCACAAATAAAGAAAAAAAGCAAGTACCTTAAGGAGGGGCAATCTTATAAACTAGGAACTTTACTCGTAATGTAGAGGTGTTGCAAAGACCATTTTTATGGTGTCTCATGCTGTCTGATATGGAAAGGAAAGTATTACTCTGTTGTCTTTTATTTACAGAAAAATAGGGTCACACGGAATCATGTTATGTCTATAAGAAAGACAGTTGTCATCTTTATTTCCACATGAATGAAGAACTTTTCAGAATTTTGAGAGGACTTTCTAAAGCAGAAATCTTTTTTCTTGAAATGTTTCAGTTAAGTCCTATAGGACTTAACTCAAGACGGTTATTCTTTTCCTTTCCTTTCCTTTTTTGGTAAATGGAGCCAGCATTCCTGCGGAGAACAGAAGGTGGCGCTCTTCCTTCTGTCTTGCAACATCTTCCACTTGAGTGTTTATTTTAATTCTTCCCTTAGGATTCAAGCAGCACTCTCTTGCTGAGTGGATTGTTTCTTTGCAGTTAATGACCACTTTTTCACTTATCAAGAGGCAGGGACACATCCCATGAAGGGTAATATTGAATGTGAGGCACCAACTGTCATTGGCAGTCCATAGTAAACAGTGGTTAAAGTTTGACAAGGTCCCTTACAGTTTACTTCCCTTTGTGAGCAACTTGTCTCCTGAATGATTTTCTCCTCATTCTGTTTTATACACACGGGTAATAAAAACATTTAGGTGTCAAAGAGCCCTTGGAACAGATTTGCTTTCACAGGTAGTGAAACTGATGGTTGATTAAATGAGCACATAGTGATGTAATCTGTGACCTTTCAAGCCAATTCTCAGCCTCAAATTAAGCTTCTTTTTGGAACTTAAATCTTGCTTTGTTTTCTTTGACTTGGTATCTAATCTAGGCTAATTTATGTGGGTAAGGTTGAGATTACCTCATCAATGGCAATAAAAATCAGTTTGTTGCTTTCCTTTGTGTTTCTGTTATATTCTTTTCCAAAGGCAAGAAAGCACAGATACTCATCAAGTACTGTCTAAATGATGTTACCTTTTAGTTAGAATTAATATATTCTATTTTTTTTGAATGTCATCCTTTTTGTTATGCATATAAAACAGACCCAGATTTTCCTAGTGATACCTACATATCAGGCTTCATTGTCATTGAATTAATTCTTTTTAATAATTTGCTCCACTTTTTATGTTATCAGTCCCAACTAGTACATTTGAATTATAAACAACCCTGTGTCCTGTTACTAACGTAAACCTTGAGGACATGTGTTAGGAAGTTGTTGGTTATCTATAGTCAGAGTCGTGTTACTTGGTTCTATTTTTAACATTCTGCCTGGCATCAGTGGAGAGCCCCAAACCTGGCTCTGCTCAACTCCAGGAGATACGTCCTTTGGAAAATTGCCCCTAGCTAAAGACCATTAGCAACCTGTGCAGTTTCTAGGAGCTGTATAGACATCTGGCACAATTTTACCTTTTACATCCAGGTAGTTGTGCTGTTTCAATCACAGCACTCTTATTAGCTAAACAGTTGAAGACTTACACCTTGCACCCTTGTAGAAGCACATCTGTTAAGGAAGCGAACTAAAGTTCACAATCAAATTAAAAAGTGTTTGCTCCTTTATAGGAACTAGATAAAAACCAATGAAATTAGTTCTGGTGGTGAGATACTGGGCCAGCGTGAGACATGATGGTAATCTCTTTGAGTGTATGTTTGAAAGTCATGGCTGGTAAGATATAGGAAAGGAACAACAAAGTATGGTTCTGATAACTGTGCCCTGAGAGAGTTGCTTGGATGTCATGATAATCTGCTGTCTCTTATCTTCACTTCCTGCATTGATAAGCTATAGAAGGAAGGGGTCACAGACGTTAACTATTTAGATGGCTGCCCTATACAAACCCCTGGCAGAATCTAGCGCGCAGAATAACAGAGATGTATAACAATCTTTGAATTGGGAATTTGGGAGCTACTTTTCGTTCTACTGGGATCTGAGGCATCACAGCAGTGCGAGGACAGATTTTCCCCAGTTAGAGGCCCAATGATTTGATTTGCAGGGACTCTGAAAATGGTAGCTCTAGGCTGAGTAGCTGGGAGTCACGGTACGCTTTGCCCAGGTGTAGGCGCAGCAGCAGCAGCCTCTAAGAAGAAGGTCATGAGGCCTAGGAAAGTTGCCTAACGCAAACATTGATGTTCTGTGTCAGGGGTCAGCAGACTTTTCTGTCAAGTGCCAGATAATTAACATTTTAGTTTTTCTGGGTCAAGAGGCAAATCAAGAATATTATGTAGGTGCTTGTATAACCATTTACAATGTAACCATTACAAAGTAACCATTTCAACCCAGTAGGATGTACCAAAACAGGCAGCAGCCCTGACTGATCTGGGCTACAGGCCACAGTTTTTTCATCCCTGCAGGACTCAAACATTTCGTGATATTGTCTACGTTATTTTTAATAATTCAGGCTAGCATCCAAAACATTTGGTTGTTCAGGTGTACAGGCGCACCAATATTCTTATAGCTCTGCTCTTTGGGTTTATAGAACTGTGGCTGATCAGACAGATTAAATTTTGGTTTGGTTGATTTGCCTGCACTAATAAAGACAAAAGTACATCTGGCAAACATAAAGTCAGATCCTCAATGGTCAAATGGCGTTTATTTAAACTATTATGGAAATGTCAAAAGTCCCACTAGAGACAAGGAATCATTACAAACGTTCTGATGTTTTACAATTCTATGCTTGGGAAAGAACCTGATCTATTTTAATAGATTAAATCATTCAGGAAAATATAAGATACTATTGATTAAAAACGAAAACTATAAAAGCATAGTTCAGGGATGCTTTTTGTCTGGCAGTTGTAGAGGCTCTTTAATGACTCCCTGGTCAGTACTAAGCCTGGGAGAATTTGCCTCCCATGTAATTTGTGGGAAAACTTCTAACAGATGGACTAAAGCCTTGTCTAGCAATTGAAACAGTTGTTAGCCCAAAAGGAAATCAGGTCATTCAATCAGACAAACCCATTCCTTTGAGGCCCTGCACAACTGCTTGTCTGGATGGCAGATAATCCTCAGGCCATATGGGAGCTTTTAATGTCTAGAAGATAACTCTAGAAAGAGTTCAATGAGTTGAGTCAATTATAGTTGGACTAACTTTTACACTGTTTTTATGTCCCATAATTTGTCAAAATATAATGATATTTTTTGGGAAATAAGGCATGGAATCATCAGTGTCTCATGGGAACATGGCTATGAGCTGTCGCGCACCTTAGGTTTGTCACCTGTGGGGTGTGATGTTGCTCTCTTGATGTCATGAACAGTGATTCATGATACTCAGGATCCTTCTCCACGAGCTTTGTCCTGTCAATGCTCCTTTAGGGATGCAGTACATGTCTAGCATTTCTATTTTAGGTGATGTGTAGCCAGTGTTTTTAGCTACTTTAAAATTTCATTTGTCTGACAGAAAATATATGAAATTTACTTAGCGACAAACGCAGAAGTTTAGCAAGTGCCTTCACGAAAGAAAGCAAACAGAAGTTTTCTAGCTCATAGGTCAGAATTCTAATTCTAAAAAGTAACAAAGTTTTTTCTAATTATAATTAATTAACGTTTACTGAATTGCTCAGTAAACATGTTTCCGCCATATTAATTTGATGTAAATATGTATTTTAGTTAGCGTTTCTTTACAAATTATGTTGGTATAATTTTGAGATACTGATATAAGATTAAAGCCCTTTGAAATAATTGTCTCCAAAAATGTACATCTTATTTAGGGAAGAATCTTGTAAAACGTTTCCCAATAATTGACAACTAATAAGTTCTCGGTTAATCTAGAGAACATTTTGTTATAAAACATTGTCATATTGCATCAATTCTAAGGCATGTTTTCTTTTTTTTCACTTTTTGACTTCTTTGGAATTGAGATGCATCCTATGAGTGATAGCATTTTATGGTATAATTGACAGCGTAGAGCTGCTTAAATGATAGAACATCTTAAAATTGATGATGTTTTAGATTCAATGAAATGCTTTCTGAATTACCTTGGAAAGAAAAAGCAAATAGAAAAAAATCATGTGTAAGAATAGGAATAATCATTGGGGATGTAGAGCTCAACTCAACAATAATCTGAAGTTAAATTCATTCTTAAAATGAGTATTCATTGGTGGCCCATATTATGCATTAAGCTAGAAAACTAAGGATTACAGAGAAGGTATAAGACATCATCCTGATCTCTAAGAAATTGGAATGTATTTTGGCAGAGTCAGAACAAAGAAATATGAAATAGTGAAACATAAATTGTCTAGCCATTTTATAAATATTAAAAAACATTTATGTATATGTCTCTCTGTGCATACACATGCACACACACATATATACACAAACACTGTTTTGGGCTAGATTAGTCGAACTCTTTGGAATCTTCAACGTCATCATGATCACACCTAACACTGATTGAGCGCTTACTATACACTGTACCCAGAACAGTGTAATGTAAGACATAAAGGAGAGGATCCTGAAAAAAGGCTAGAATTTATCCAAAAAAAGGATTTCTATGAGTCAGGACAAAAGGACATTCCAGATGGGGGAAATGGCATCAAAAAATATTTTGAGTCAGTTATGGGAGTAAAGAGTTACAGTGACAGTACGATGTGATTTTATCAAGTTCAAGACTAATGCTGGAGGCTGCAGCAATGAGGCTGGTACCAGATGTTAGGGAAAACTGCAGGCCTGGATACAGAAGGCCCTGGTAGCCATCAAGGACACTCGAGAAAGAAGGACATCTCCTTCATCTTGAAAAAGGCTTCTCCTACCTCTGCTGTTTCCTGTAGCTATTATTCTGCTTTTCCATTCATTGCCCATCCTCAAGAAAAGGGTCTCTATTCACTCTGTAACTTCATGTCTGAGACTTCTTAATTCCTTATACCTCATAGCTCTTTTCCCGCCATTCTTCTGAAGCTGCTCTCAAGTTTCTCTACATGAAATCCATTTTACCTCAGCAGTGCCATTTTACGTACTGTTCAAAACTCCCATTTTAAAGATGAGAAAAACTGAGGCCCATATTGTTTATTTGACCTGTCCAAGGTCATTCAGCTCTATGTGTAAAATCTAGTCCTAAAACCAGACCTACTGACTCTCTTCCATCTTTTCCCCTGCACCAGAGCTCCTATATTTGCATTCACATTGTTGCCTGCCCACGACTCTCAAGATCCCGCTGAATACCAACACCTTGAGAGAGACCTAACCAGAGAAGTCATTCAGTCATCCTGCCTTTTTCTTCATCTCTTTGTAGCTATTTGTTAACATCAAACTTCAAATAAAAGAGTTGGATCATAATATTAATTCTTATTGACTTTCCTAAAGCCTGCAGTACTTGAGAAAAATAATTGCATCCATTTTTACAGTAACCCCATTGGGTAGGTGTTATGTAACGTGCTACAATGGGAAAACCAAGCATTAGCCCTTTAATAACTTATTTAATGACTTAATCAAACCAGTGGAAACCATTGCTAATGCTCTGTGTGTGATTCATACTATTTATACTATTGCTCAGAGCTTAATGGAAGCTCTGTTTCAGTTGATGGGAACAATAAAGGTGAGCCCTAACTCCAATGAGTTTGATCCATGTGTTGCCTTTGTCTTTACTATCTTAAGCTAGAGGACACAGATTAAGAATCTTACTAATAACTTGATCTGGTAGATACCACTCTGTGAAAATTTGTTTTGTTAAAATTTGGAGTGATTAAATGTCATGAATATATCTTCCGAGCATGAAAAGCATAATGTTATGTTAACATATTTATCCGAAACCCCAACACTGACATTCCCACAAGATGCCTGTGAATGCAGTGGTTTCCTTTTCCTCCTCAAGTTCTCAGCCTTGTGGGTGCTGTCACTTCACTTGAGATAACCTTGGATGACAGATTTTTTTCTTTTTTTTTTTTTTCATGGCTTCTCTCTGCAACTCAACTAAATTTTAGGGGAGAGAAACCCTACTCTAATTAGATTTAGCAAAATTGGGAATTTCTCAGCTCCATAACCTAAAAGTATGGATCCAGATGCTTAGTTTGTACTGTGAAGATTCTGCCTATTTCTATCTCTTGGGCAGGTAAATGTAGGTCCTCATTTTTCTGGGCTAGTCCAGATTTGTATTGTTTTCCTGGTAGTCTGTTTAGCATTTGTCCCAGACTAAAGTGTTTTATTTAGGGTGACCATGTAATTTATCATCCAATCTGTTGGTCCTTGACTTGGTCTTATGCACATTTCCCCTGGGGAGTTGAGATTGGCCTCAGCAATTCCAGTCTTAAATTGTAATAGCTCGGGCCAGCTTAGTCATGGCAGAAACCCTTCCTCTTATGTGGGTCACATGCCTTCCCTGAAGCAGTTCTTTTGGCTAGATAAATGGTATGTGCTGATCAAGAGACCTCTGCTGTTGTTGAGGATGGGGTAGGGTTTAAAATGCTAAAGATGAGATATAGGAAAGAGTAGTTCTTCAAAGCCCAATTTCCCCCAAGGTGCTATTTCTAGGGGAAGAGTAGACTGGACACCAGGTAAGCAAAAACTATGTTGCTCCTTGAAAAAAGTAGATTTTCTTTTCCCCTCTAGACCAGAATTACCAAGAAATTTTCCTTAACAGTAAACTTTTTGCCAGTTCTCCTACTCTCCGGAGATAAAGTGGGCTTCCTTTTGTGTTATTAACCTTTCCATATTGTCCTCCATAAGACATTGCCCCATCTCTATCTCTACCATCAGCTATTCCCTCCTGCTGATTACCTTTATCTTTTCTCCACTAGTTACTTTCTGTTAATTTAAATACATCTTCAAAATTTTGTATTATTAAAAAAAAAAAACAACCCTGGATTTAATGTCATATCTCTCTTAACTGTTTGTGGTCTCCTCTCTCTACTTGTTCACTTTCTCAATTAGCTAATGTACAACTGCTGTGTCTCCTTTTAAGATACGCTTTCTCCAAAGTCACCAGGAAACGAATTTCTTGACAATTTGGGCCTTTCTCCTGACCCTGGCACCATGGATCACTCTTTCTCTACTATGAAGGCAAAACTGAAATGCCCCACTCTTTCTATTCTCCTCCATCTTCCTGGTTATTCCATCTCCGAGTTGTAGGTGGGCTACTCTTTCCTAGTCTGCCCCTCCGTGTTGGGTCTTTGTTCCTGTGCCTTTCTTACCTACACTTCCCCCTAACTTTAGATAATTTCACTTATTCTAATATTTTTAGCTTTCATTTATATACTATTTCAAAACTCATAAACCTAGTCCAGACTTTGCCTCAGAGCCTCATATTAACGTATTCAACGGCTTACTGGAGATCTTCACTGGAATATACTTTTAATACTTCAAGTCATTTTCAGACTAAACTCATTATCTTCCCTCCTACATTAGCTTCTCCTCCTGAGTCTACTTTGGTACTCAGGTGCAAACTTGCAAAACATCCTTGCAATCTCCTTCCTTTTTCCTACCTTTAGTCAATCATCAAGACTGCTTTTTACCTTTAAGTGTTTTTTCTAATTCTCCTTGCCTACTAGTATTTCTTATTATTACTTTGTTGTCTTAGGACTTCAACTCTTAGATGCTACCGCAATCATCTTCTCTTTGGAACCCTTGCTTCCAATTTTGTTTCCTTCAAATCCATCTTCCACATGGTTGCTAAAGTCATTTAAGATACAGACATAAACATGTACTTCTCCTACTTTGAGAGCTCCTCACTGCCTGCCATGAAAAGTCCCAAGTCTTTAAGAAGGCTGTGCTTTATCTGGCCTGAATACACACCACTCTTACCTTCTTGCTTTTTCACATTCTTACCTGTTTATGTTACATGAAAAATATGGGCAATAAGGAGAATGGAAAGATATAGGTATTACCTGGGTGGGATGGGAATGGGGGGAAATAATTTCCTAGTCAATTATTTGTGACCCTTTAAAGATAGATTATAGATAAGATCTTTCACAATTTATTTGATACAGGAGAAAAAGGTTTGGGATATAGACATCAGGTCAGGTAAGGTTTTAAAAAGGAGTTAATAATGCATAGAGAAATAAAGTGCCTTTGGTGTCAAAGCTCAGGGAAGAGAGTGTCATCCCTCACTGAATGAACTATTGACTATATTTCCCAGAAAGAAGGTAAGGAAGTGATATGGTTCATGGGCAAAATTAAGGGATTTAAAAAGGTTGAATGTCAGGAGATTTTAGTATGGCAGACCATGATTAGTCTTTAGCTGGCGTCTATTTCAACTTATTAATTTTACAGTAAAATCTATCTACACACAATATGTGCAGATACCTGGATTTCTGTTTTCTCTTCTGGTATTGCTAAGAGGGCTTGTAGGGAGGCAGGTGATTCAATGGTTGCTATATGGCTGTGTTGTCCTCTACCTCTCTGTTCTGGGATTTTTTCCTCAGCTAATGGCCCTTCTAAGTTGTTCACCTGTGGTTGAATTGATTCACAGTAATCAGACTCTGAAGAGATGGATTTGTAAACCAGAGTCTAGCTTGTTTATAAAGGAAGATCCATCTGGTGCAATCTGTAATGGTACCAGCTGTCCTCTCAGCACACCACTTTTTTGACATCAATATATGTGGGAAACCCAATTTGTTAGTAATAGATGGCTTTGGTAAGCATAGAATCAGCCAGAACAAGGGGAAATGGATGGATTTAAGGGACATCTCCGTTAAGTTGAGATACAGCCTGAAGGAATTATACCTCCCACAATAAGGATAAATGCAAGGGGTAATCAGTGCCTGTCATTCAGAGGCAGTGTCTCTGCTCTCCAGGTCAGTTCCTGGTAGACATTGGTAAAGTTCTTGTTTTTTCTATTCCCAGCATTCCCATTGATTGTAATGGATTTGTATTTTCTCAATTTTCCACCCCCAGGACTGATCCTAGGCAGTATTGGGAAGTAGATAAAATTGTCTTGATGTATTTTGCATAATTTCTTCCTAAGTCTTTTGGTTTTTATTTTTAACTATTTATTAAAGTATAGGACACACAAAGGAAATCACACATAAACGTGCAGCTCGTTGAATTGCCAAAACATGAACATATCTGTAAATAGCACTGTACTCTTACTCCTTTTTAATAAGTCCTCTTTCACATGGGATCTGTTATCATTTGACCTCTGTCCCACCCCTTGGTTTTTATATTTTAAATCAAGACCATAAAGCAAGATCAGTGCTTCACACAAGGTGGTGAATTGCTGAGATGGATTATCTGGTACACCAGGGAAGATAAACACTGTGCAGAATTGTCCAATGTTTACTTTGGACTAAGTGCTGGGAGATGTGGAGGAAACAAAATACAATAAGAATTGGAGAAAATTTTATGAAAAAATTGAGAATGAATCTTGAATTAAGGGTAGAATCTATCTGTTAAAAGGAAGAGGAGTAGAGGCTGGCCTGGTGGCATAGTGGTTAAGTTCGTGCACTCCGCTTCGGTGGCCTGGGGTTTGCAGGTTTGGATCCCAGGTGAGGACCTACACACCACTCATCAAGTCATGCTATGGCGACATCCCGTATACAAAATAGAGGAAGACTTGCACAGATGTTAGTTCAGTGACAATCTTTCTCACCAAACAAAACCAAAAAAACACACCAACAAAAGAAGGCAGGGGGAGAAAGAGTGAGTAGAAGTGAGGGGAACAACACAGTGTGGCACAGTGTGGATATAGATGAGGGAGAGAAGGAAGGAGGCAAGCCAGGGAGACCAGGGTGGGACATTCAGGTGATGGCAGAGTAAGAAGCAAAGTTTCAGAGGTATAGAGTCCAGCAAAAGGAAAACATTAAACACAAAGCAGAGAATGTGGACTAAATCATGGCTTTCAGCAAGAAGGACAGTGGCAGACATGCTTTAGGAGTAATGGTTTGACAGTAATATGTTGAAGGGCTTTGAGGGGAAAAGAGGACAGTTGAGAACAGTTAGATTGTTGCTGTACCTAAAGTGTGGTCTGACTTAGATTTGAACTATAGGAATGAAGAGAAATGAACAATTTATAGATATTTTGAAATAAGTATTGATAGAATTACGTTACATATTGTATACGGGGTGTAAAGATCAATAGAATTAGGTTACATATTTTATATGGGGTGTAGCTATCAAGAGAGTAGAAATTAAAGATTTCAAGACTGTAGGATTGATCGTTAAGAGGAGCTGGTTTGGAGGCTATGACGATTTTAGCTTAGGATCTGATGTGTTTCTGTAGCTGATAAGACATACGAGTGAAAGGCTCTGGTGGGCAATTGGAAATACGGGATGGAGGTATAAGAGGTTAAGATTAGAGATGTATTTTGGAATTATATGCATGGAGAATTATGAGAATGAATAAACTGCCATTGGAATGGTGAGATGGTCAGGACAATATCCTAGACTTTGGGTCTAGACATTGAAGACAGGATGCTCTGGACATAGGAACTAAAGAAATAAAGATGTATTGAGCAATTTTTCTTTTATCTCCCGTTGACTCCAGGTTGACTTATTTTATTCTGTATAAATTCTGCTAAGGGTGAATTCCAATTTGGATATTCTATGTGTAAACATAATCTCATGTACCAACAATTTCCTTGTATATGAAGCCTGTATAAATATTCACACTTTTGGGTTCTCCATCATCCGTTGAGTAGAAGTCTTAAATCTCCTTAATGCAAACTTTAAAGTACTTTATGTCTATTGAAATGTTCATGTTTTATGGAGAAGTAGATGAGTTCTTATTCTCAGGCAGACTGCAAGAATTATGCTCTCAGGAATAGGAAAGAAATAATAAGTTTGTTATGAACTTGACTGAATTTTACCTGCTGTCTTTATTATCTTGAATATGATGGAATATTCAAGAGCTTCCTTTCTCTTTGATAAAATTACACTAGCGTATAAAAATACAAAAGACTGCATTGCTTTATAGTTAAATTCATATTAGTTTTCTATCTTTCACCTTTTTTTTCTGACCATTGAGCCCTGGTGCTTCTCATGTATTTGAGCATTAAAAATGGTGTAAGTTAGGGGCCGGCCCCGTGGCTGAGTGGTTAAGTTCACATATGCTCTGCTTCGGTGGCAGTGTCCCACACAGCACAACCAGAGGCACTCACAACTAGAATATACAACTATGTACTGGGGGGCTTTGGGAAGAAAGAAAACAAAAAGAAGATTGGCAACAGTTATTAGCTCAGGTGCCAATCTTTAAAAAAAAAAAGTGAAAAATGGTGTAAGCTACATTGGAAAGACACAGGTCGGTAGTAGGGAGATTGGTCCTCAAATATCAGTGAAAGAATTTTTAATGCTCAATGACAGCTATGTTGGCCTATTTTGTTTCTTCTAAGCCCTGGGAAGCAGGTTCTGAGGGTAAATTTCTGCTCTTGTTTCTGTACAGGTTTCCCCCCTGGTATTGTTACCAGTGACTATTCTCTCTTGTAGGTGTACCCATAGTCCTCAACAACAATTTTAAAACATTTGTTTTTGGCCATAGGATTATCAGAAAAGTGTTTGTAAGCATGAATATAAATCCATTAACAACTATCCTAAGTGCCCCGTTCCCGCTATTGGATTAGCAGGAGCTAATTTTTCTTAGGCAAGGCACAGGATTTTTGAAAAGTTACTCTAGCAGGTATCAGAATCACAAATCTAGGCTCCTCTCTTAAATATTCCTATTCAATATATCTCAGAACCTTTGACTATGTGTGTTTTGAAAGATCTCCTTGCTAATTTTGAGGTATTACAATTATTCAAGTGAAATTTTATATTTCACAATTCAGAATTATTGGACACTTTGAAAATTTAAATTTTTGATGGTGTTTTTAGTTTTCTAGTTGGGTTAAATTTCTTTACTTAGGCAGCTAAGTTGTTTAATTAATGTAAGATACATCCTTACAGTATCCACATGCGTGTGTGTATTTCTTTTTGGAATTTACTCACTAGAACTTTTTCTTTAAATCTTTAGAATAGTAGAAAACAGTATTAGACAAAGTAGAACAATTGGAATAGTTAGGGTATAAGCTGAGTTACTGAAGAAAGTCAAAAATAGTGACTCAAACAAGGTAGAAACTTATTTCTCTCTCATATGACAGATGAGAAACTACCTAAGGCATGTAGATGGTTTTGATCCAGAAGGGCATTCAAGGGCCAGGCTCCTTTTGTTTGATGGTTACATCATTTTTCAGGATGTTCCCCTTTTCTGCATGGACAAAGCTATCTCCCCAGCACTGTATCTACGTTTAAGGCTATAGGAGTGGGAAAGAGAGAGGTGGGAAGTCCTCATAAGAATGTGATCTAGAAGTTGCAATCACCATTGCTGTCCATTTTCCAGTGAGCTAAACTTAGTCACATAACCACACCTTGCTGCAAGAGAGGTTGGGAAATACAGTCCTCTGTTAATACGGGCCATTAGCCTGTATGAAATTTATGAAGTTCTATTTCTAAAAGAAAAAAGATAATGATAGGTACTAGGGAGAACCTAGTAGTCTCTTCTAAAACATTCAGGCAATTAATAACAACCCACGGACAAGAAATTTTGAAGAAATGAGAAGATATGAAATCATCTGGGGAAAGTAGAGAATTTTATAAATAGTGTGAAGCTTCAGCTTAGCATCAGGATTGTAATGCAATTTATCAGACTTCTTATTGCTAGATTATTTGTAAATTAGAGAAATGCAAGAGACAATGTTAGCAGGTAGTGGCTTTTTCCCCCCCTGGCTTGTGGGAAAAAAATAACACTGAAAAAGTAATTTTACAATTCCTGCCTGTACATTTAGAGAAGACTCCTCAGTGCTTAACATTCAGAACCTCGTTTTTTCTTCCCTCTGACAATGTGCTAGACTCTGCTTTCATTGTGCTTCTAAGCCATCTGAGTTGTAACAACTGGAAAGCATTTACAGTCTTGCTCCATTCCTTATGAAGGTGGAGTGACAACTCTGACAGCGTGTTTCAAAAGCCTGTAAAAATTTCCCATAAAGGAATACCTACACTTAAAACAGTTTATCACTTTACATAAAGGAGCCAAGCTCAAACCTATGATGAATTTTGAAAGCATTTCCCTTAAAGCTTGTGAATAAAAAAGAGATTATAGATGAAAACACAAATACAATTCAGTAACATGCGTCTTTACCTGTTTTCCTTCTTTCCCAGTGGTGCTACCCTCACTTAATTTGCTTTTCACTGTATAGTTGTTGGAAATGTCCAAGGCTTCTCTGGCTTAGAATACACATATAACCTTGACAGACTGCAGTGTGGTTTTATATTCATTTTTGTGGTCTATTAGCTTTAATGACTGCAATAGTTCCTTCTTTCACTTATCCCTACCCTATGGACGTATGCATGCCCCATACCTCTATTTTAGGGTCTTTATATTAATAGCAATATGAGTAATAAAAAGACACTTTTCTATTTTACATTAAAAGCACTGATTCTTGGTGATTGGAGTCACTTTTCTCTGCTGGAACTGAAGGCTGGAGGAAAGACTAGCCAGTCTAATATTTAAGTCTCATATTTCCTGCTCCGTGCTTAGCATTTCTGGCTATAACTCCTATTTTTCCCCCTCATTATGACCAATTCGCTCCTTATCATGAAGATGGGAAAAGGCAAATATTCTTGTTGGGAGTCTTAAGCTGACATTTCAAGCCGACTTTAGCATGAGGCTCCCTGATACCTAGCTGATCTCCTTTATTTCAATATGTACATCCCCTTTAATTATAGTAGTAGGCAGACACTGTGCTGCTCACATAGATGGATAAGTTGATTACATTTTATAATTTTCTTGACTTGACAAGTGTTGGCAAAGGCAATACATTAGTCTCGTTGTCTAGGGCATCAAATGTCATCGTGATAATGGGGTTTGGGACCACGTGTTTCCTTTGGTGACGGACTGCCACATGCTGTTCTGTGGTTTTAGACTAATGCTTGGAAGAGATGAGAGAAGGTTGCAAGGAGGTGAGAAGTATATGAATCAGTTCCTGGGATGTCCTGGGGCTCAGAAGAAAATGACTTGAAACAATTCCAGCTCTCACTTTTTTCCTTCAATCAATTCCCAGCTGGGCTGTGACAGAAGGCAGATGATGAGAAGAGAGAAGAGCAATAAAGTGCAGCCACTTTATAAAAGAAGAAGAAGTTTCCCAAAGGGAAGGAGAGTGAAAAAGAAGCAGAGGACTGGGAGGAAATAAGGGAACAGCGCTTGCTTAGGAGGGTGGGAAGTACAGTAAAATCCTTAAATGTTCTTAACATCAGTAATAACAGCTGTTAAGCTGAAAAAGGTGTAATAGGGTTTGGTGGAACAGAGCTTCAGCATCTCTATACACTCTCACTGTATAGTATTCATGTCCCTGTCAGTGAAAAACTGCCTTGGTGAGTTGAAAATGGAGATACAAGAAAACTTCCCAATTGCATGTGAACTTCATGCAGTCATTAAAAAGGCAGTATGATTTCCACATAAAATAAACAAGAAAGCAAGCAAGAATCCACCAGGCATCTTAAACTAAGAACATGTAATTTTATTTCATTTAATTCTGATGTTATATGTGTTTTCTTTCTTTTGGTAATGGCTTCATCGATGCAAATTGTAGAGAAATTTTATGTGTTTCTTTTTTTTTTTGAGGATGATTAGGCCTGAGCTAACATCCGTACCCATCTTCCTCTACTTTATATGTGGGACGCCTGCTACAGCATGGCTTGACAAGCAGTGCATAGGTCCACACCCAGGTTCCGAACCAACGAACCCTGGGCCGCCTAAGCGGAGCGTGCGAACTTAACCTCTGCACCACTGGGCCAGCCCCCCTGATTTTATGTGTTTTGAGGGGAAAACTTGCAGAATTTCTGTGTTCCCCACAAGCTAAAGCACTGGTAGACACGGAGATATCTCTATACTTGTAATTGATAAGGCCGAAGAGTGGAAATTGAGGAAATCACGCCATTGCAAATGAGTCACTTGGACTTCTGTTGTTCTCTGTGGATTACAAAGCAAAATCAGATGGAGAGGATGTCAAATACTTTCCACAGAACTTTCCAATAATGGAATACATGTTAAAGCTTAAAGAGTGGTAATAATGATAGTAACGATCCTTAAAAGGAAATAAAGTTAAATCATATTTAAAAGGAATTAAAGCAATATTTGGAGAATATCGTTACAATGGGCCACTAAGGCAAACAGGAATGTTTTCACCTTTTTTTTGGTAAGGTGATTTTCCAGGATGCTCTTGTGTAAGTCAGAATGTTAGGGCATACCTGAAATTTCTGGGTTTCTTGGGAGAAACAAATAAATGATTATTTTCTCTGACTTTTGGTAGCAGAAATGAATGACCTCAGCTTACTGAAGATAGAAAGGAGAATAGAGAGAAAGAGTAGAAGATTCACATTAAATAATCATGGCCTTGTCCCACATGACCAGGGATAGTAGCAGTAGTTCAGGTTTGTGGTCGTTCCAATGGTGGCAGAATCTAGATAACCTTACAGGACTTAAGAAAGTAGCTATACTGCTGCTTATTTTGTATATATTTATCAAATGTACTTCTTCGAGTTACTCAAGGTCTTTGCTGGAAACACAGGAAAGTCTTTGCTTCCAATCTACAGAATTGTAGAGTGACGACTTGATTCTCTTTGATCTTGTCTCATCCAAAGACTTGGAAAATGCACAATCCTAGACGCGGCTAGATGTTCAGTCACGTCTGTCACCTGCATGTAAATGCTTACTTTGCACTGTGAACATAGATTTATTTTTGTGCATTACAAGACTGTCAGCATTCTCTCTCTCTGTTTAACCCTACACCCCTTACTAATGTCACTCTGAATAAAAACCGTGTCCCACACTTATGCCTGTCCCCAAAGAACCACACAATGTGGATTAAAGTTGAGGCAGATCCTATTAATGTGCATATACCTCTGTTTAAGTCTTATTTAGAAATACCTAATTTTATTCCAGTGTTTGAACTTAGAGTCCAGTGATTTATTTTCTTAACCATTGTAGTGTTTTTTGAAAGAATGTATTGTATCACTAAGGAGAAAGGGATGTTTAGGAGCTTTCTAAGTCTAGTTTTATCACTCTGAAGAATTAGGAATGGAGGTAATTGACAAATTATGTTTTAAAAGCAGAAATTTTATCCCACAAAAATTTGGCTTAACACATAATTCCTTAAGAAAAATATTTGCCTATGAAACAGCTTTTCTGTTGATTTTCAGATTTGTAGATTTTATCTTCCTATGTTTTTCATTTTTATTAATCTCCAGAGAGATTTACTAGTGGGCTGTGCTTAAAAATCTGTCAATATGATAAAGTGATAAAGCTAATAAAATGCAAATCCCACAAGACCCAATGATGACAGATAAATGTCAGGTTTGTGCTAGATACAAGGAAAAAAACCCCAAATAAGACCATTATCGGAGGGGGGGAGATTATATTTTTTTTCCAGAGGTAAAAGACTGATTTTTAAAATAAATTATTGTTTTCTCTGGCTATAATTGTACATTGAAATATGTTTGTGAATAACGTAGCCCTTAAATGCATTTCTTAGTTCAACACAGAATTTTTTTTGACCTTGAAACCTTTCATCCTCTTTAGAAAACCCATTTCCTTATTCCATTAGACAAATAATCCTTTCATGTTTTCTTTCAACTAAGACTGAATTGTGACTATAAGAAGTGTTCTGATAAATGCCTACAAGAGAAAAAAGCAGAGACAAGTTTAATATCTATATGAACAAAAAGGACAAATTGGCTGATGAGAGCGTATACCTCAATGTATTTTTGGGAAGAAATAAATTGCATTGCTCCTAATATTGTAGTATCACATGCTGTGCAGAACCACTGGGGTCAAGAAGATGCAGTGGTCATAATGAAAAAAATTTATTATGCATGAGTCAATTCCCTTATGTTGTGTCTGGAAGATGTTGTGCTGGGCACTAGGGGACTAGTGGGAATAAGAGTTTTAAGGTCTTTTTCTGTAACCTTGAAATAAATCAGAAGGTGAACATGATGGTCTCACATACCAGAGCTCCTTTAATGCTTCTAACACATCGGTGGGAGCCCACTTCTCTTTAATTCATGGACGTACTTGTCAAACCAACTGATAGAAAAGCTTTCCCAGAATCATTACGACTCCTTTATAGCCTGATTTATTCAGGGGTCCCTAGATGGGTGTTTTTTTAGCAATGACATAAAGTATTTTCAGTTTGCTAAGACTTGGGGATAATTTGTGGTTATTTCTGTTTGGGATATTCACATGGTTCCGATAGTTTATTATAAGTTGAAGCTTCCCGCAGGCAAGGACGGTGTTTCAAGTTTTGAAACGGAATCGTTTACTTACCAGAAAAACACCGTGGATGTTCCTGGCTTTGCGTGTTTGCCTAGACTTTATTGAGAAGTTCTCCTACACATTTTTGTCAAATTCCTCATGGAAGCCTGAATGCTACATCCTTCAGACCCTTTTCCCATCTACCCTTTGCTCCATACAGAGGGATCTCTCCCCTTAAAAATCTGATAATTTCTTCTGCATGCTTTTCTCACAATGTTTAGAACTTACTGCCTTGTATTATGGTTCTTGGTGCACATATCTGCTTCTTGATAACAGCTTGCTCTTATTTCCTCTCTTCCCATTTGCCTTCTTCTCCCTTCTTTCATTGAAGGAGAAAGGTTGTCAACTGAGCCTTGCTTCCAGAAAAGGATGTGACAGAAAGGAAAGCACATACAAAGAGTTTTTCCTGACTTTGGTTTCTAGACTATTAAGCCCTCAGGAGAATGAAGTGAATGTCAGAGTTTAATCAGTATATTAAGGGATTGGACAAGGAGAGATTCTCTTTCTCCATTACTAGAAAAATTCCCCTGGGGCTTTGTGAGAGGAAAACAACAGCAGAGGAGAAGTGAGTGGAGAACAGAAGTTGGCGGGTCACAGGGGCCTCTACTTCTGGGATTGGGTCCCTGGGGTCAGAGAGGGAAGAGTTTGCTGTGTGTGCGTAAACTCATGGAGACTTCAGTGTGTGGAGTGACTCAGAAGAAGAACCATTCTGTTGTTCTCAAGTAGGAATAAATAGTTGGCAGTTGGGAATGAGTTTTAAGTTTTTCTATGACCTTAAAATACAGCGAATAGTTGAGAGACTTTCCAGGCCCAAAAGGGCTGAGAGATGCAGGGATATCTCAGTTTGCTACCTGCTTAGGTTAAGGATTAAGGAGAAGATGGATGATGGATGACTCAGGAGAGAGAGGACAGAAGGCAGTGAAAACTAGATGTTTATTCTTGTCCTTCCCTCTCTTGGACGGCTTTGAGTTTTATAAGTCTTTAAGAACTTAGATACAAATTCAGATTAAAAACTGGATGTGCCAGATAAGTGACTGAAAGTAAATTTGCACCATGTTATTTAGAATGGGGGAAAGAATAAATTTCTTTTAGTTCTAGCAAAATGGAAAACAACTGTATTTTAGAAGTTTTTGGTGCAGTTGAATTTATGGGCTAAGCTTTATGTCTTACCTACATTTAAAAAATTATTGAACATTTATGATGTATCAGATTTTCTTATAGGCATTTTCTGAATGTTAACTAATTCTCATCATTTTACCCTGAAAAGATACTGTCTTTGCCTTATCCTCTTAATTTAAATAGATGGGGAATTTGAGGCAGAGGGTGATTATGGAACAGTTTAAGTGGCAGATGATGGGATTTGAACCCAAATTGTGTGTCTCTGGAAGATGCTCTTGACCATTACACTCTGCTGCCTCTCACACTCAGCAGTTTTCTTAAGGGCAGGGCTACAGTTCATCTCTCTTTGCTTCACCCACCGTCCCTGCTACACTGTTTTGTTAAACATCTATTGAAGCGAATCCATGAAAATGAGGATATTCCCAGTAGTCAAGGGATACTAAATAAATACATAGGAAACTGAAAAAAAACAAAGAAATGAGGGAGGGAAGTGTCATCCTGTTTTCCTTATCATAAACCATTTGCACGCCAGCATGGAGATGTGGCGTGAAAGCCTCCAGATTTCGTGCGTTAACTGTCAATAAATAACATTTTTCTTGCAGTTTCTTTCCCTTTTTTGGTGGAAAACTGTATTGCATATTGTAGCAAAGTGGTAAGCAGTGCCATTAGATTTGTGCTGGAGCTGTAAGTGAAAGATAGCAAAGCCGTAGAGTCCACAGTGGAGCCGCATTTGCCTAAGGATGAATGTGTGTCACCCAGCCCCTCTGCTGTCTCAACCTCTCAGCTGTTTGGTTTGTTTACTTTAATTTTTTTGGTTGCCTTGGATTTTTGAGGAAACCCGGTGAGTAAGCCATTGAAAGACCTCACAAAGTGGTTCCAAGCTGCTTGTGGTCAGATATTGTAACTCATTTGTCATTCTCTCAGATAATCAAAATAATTAACTTTGCGTGTCAAGGAGCAAAGACTGAACTAATTGTGACTTACTCCAACTTTGATTGAAAGGACATATTTAAAGCAGACTAGAGTCAGCTGTTCATCTCCACTGAAGCTGAAGCAAGAGGTTAAGCTTGTTTCAGCCAGAGGACTTGAGTTAGAAGGATAAAGCTTTCAGATACAGAAATGATGGCTTAGAGCTTTGGGGGAATTTCCTCTTTGAGGTCTTTGAAAAAAAAAAAAGAATAGAGAAATCTGTTGGGGAGAGTTAAAGGGCAATCCTACTCTAGTGGTTCTCAATATTCCAATTCTTTGGGTGGTGGTTTTTGGCATTTTCTAGTGTGGCTCACTGAAATATTCTATTTGACTTGTAAAATTTAGGAGTTTGCATCTCTAGAACACGTCTCTAGAAGTTTGTGTCCTCTGGGCTTGATATTCAAAGCATAGTCCCCAGAACTTCAGCATTGGAGTCACTGAGGACCTTTAGACCCGGGGAATCTCAGGCTCTTGCTAGACCTACTCCATTGAAATCTGCATTTGAACAAGATCCTTAGGTGATTCATTTGCACGTTAAATTGGGAAGCCCTCTTCTGTGGAAATCCTTTGTCTTGCCTTATGACACGATGCCATAGGTGATAGCCTTAACACTTGTCTAGTATAATAATAGCAGAGGTGAAAACTGGACTGAAATCCTCTTAGGGATTTTCTATAATTGCCTGCACTTTCCCTCTAATTTAATATTCTCAAACTGTAACGTGCATCAGAATCATCAGAACTTGTTTAAACAGATTGTTGGGCCTCATCCCTTTAGTTTTTGATTCATTAGGTCAGGGATGGTATGAGAATTTGTATTTCTAAAGTGTTTTCAAGTGATGCTGGTGCTGATGCTACTGGTTCAGAACCATGGCTCTGAAGTCAGATGTTGATCCCTGGTTTACTTTGGCTGTAGCTAATCCATATTGCAAAACTCAGTGACGACAATGGTGTAGAGCAGAGAGAGTAACTCTGCTAGCTTTGGACTATGTGGCCTAGGGAAGTTGTTTAATCTTTCTGAGCTTTAATCTTCTCATCTGTCCCTTGGAGATGAAGTGAGGTAACAAAGATAAAGAGATAGCTTGTGTGTAACAAAACTAACACAGTGGCTGGCAAGGAGTGGTTTCTCAATATGTGTTCTTCTCCCATTGGATTTAATTACATTTAAAACAATTGAACATTACCTGTCCTCATCTTAATCTTCCTCTATGCTTCATCCAATTAAATTCCCTGTGTTAAATCTTAAGTTCCAGCACTAACAAACTTCTTGAGGATTTTCAGATATACCCTATTTGTTGTGTTTTTATCTTGTATGTCTTAACGTCTTTGTTTTCCTCTGATTTTCTTTGTTGTTACTCCTAAACAGATCATTCAACAGTATTCAGTCACACAATCTCTGCTAACTCACCTCCCCATTCATGTAGATTTTATTATTCCTTCCTGTATGCTAATAATGGACCTTGTTCATTTTTGTAATGCTGAGTTTAAAACATTGCATTTAATTGATTAGTAAATTCATTTAATCATTTAGTCATTTATCTTTCCCTCCAAGATACTCTTGTCTTTGTTGTGGGGTCACAACTGACTCTCGTATTCTGAACATATGCCTCATTGTTTGATCCACATTGTGTGTTCCATGAATGGGCAAGGATAGAAGCAGCCTATAAGATGTCTTTTAATTCCTTGTTTGGGGTTCTCTGTTGGGAACTCAAGGACAAGGAGATCCCCAGCTGAGGTTTTAATGAATTGGCATAGACATGGCTTTCAAGGGAGCTAAGATAAGATCACAGTCTTTAAAGTAGAGAATCCTGCAGATGGATATGGTATTGAACATCATATTTAAAGATTATAGAACAGTTGAAATAAAATCCTTGGGAAATTAAATACAAAAGTTATTAATCTACCCAGGCACAAATTTTAGACATAAATTTAATAAAATTATTTTATTTATGCCTATAACAAATTTACTATGTGCTTATCTACTGCTGTCTTTTATCTGAATTTCCATGCATGAGACTTATGTTACTGAATTACAAAAAAAAGATGAGTTTGCAAGTATCAAAGAAATTGGAATATGTTTTTTAGAGTTGGAATCAAGTGTGGACTGTTAACAGGCTTGCAGAACTCTCTCAAATCTCCTAACTTATAAGACAATGTAAATTCTATAACATAAGCTTATATATGACAAACTAAAGGCTTTCTAACATGCACAAGTTATGAGAGCTATAAAATGTCTTAATAGAAGCAGAAGTGAAATGGTATTAGACATTTTAGCTGTGGTCTATCTGATTCAAGACCAATTTTCTTTTCAGACTTAGTAAAGGAACCCAGCCTAGAATTCTTGAATGAAAGGGCCTACGTAAAGCATATTTTGTCCTAGGAAGAATAACTCTACTTGTCCCTTTATTCTTTTTTTTTTTTTTTTGGTGAGGAAGCTTGGCTCTGAGCTAACACCTGTTCCCAATCTTACTCTTTTTGCTTGAGGAAGATTGTCCTTGAGCTAACATCTGTGCCAATCTTCCTCTATTTTATATGTGGGATGCCGCCACAGCATGGCTTGATGAGTCATGTGTGGGTCTGTGCCCAGGGTCTGAGCCCACGAACCTTGGGCTGCCAAAGTGGAATGTGTAAACCCAACCACTACGTCACTGGGCCAGCCCCCCTTTATTCTTTTTGAACATAAAAAATCTCATTTCCTATAAGTATTTATTCAACCAGTAATGACCTTGATGTCCTATTATTAAGAAATCCTCTGAAATTTGATGTTTCTTCATAGGTGTTTCTTATTGAAAGAAACTATACTTAACAAAACTATAAACAAATTTCTCCTTTTTTTTTTTTTTTTTAGAGCTGAAAAGGAAGTTCTACTCTGATGCTTCTTTAAATATAGACTGGGAGATGGGTCTCATAGAAAAAAAGTCTACTGATAAGCTGAAATGAAAACTTTGACTAAGGAAAACAGTAAGTGCAGATCTGTATCCATGAATTACTGAATATTCTGGCCCTTTTTAGCACTTGAATGTCTCTGAGGTACTTTCCTTTCTTGTTCAGCCATTGCCTAGCACTCTAAATTCATCAAAACAAATCTGAAGAAGAATCAACCAAAAGGGATATTTCCATGTGTATAGCATTGCTTATACAGGAAATGCAATGAGAAATATCCTACTTTGTCAGAACAATGGTTTATCCATTTCAAGAATCATTTATTCACTCTGTTAGAGCCAAGTCTATTTGGTGGCTGACTTTGCTTAGGAATATTGAAAGGCATATTGGGTTAGGTTTTCTATTTATTTTTAGAAGAATCCATATGGGCACTTATAGGCACAATATTCTTCCCCAGTCCCATTCATGTAAACACGGCCCCAAAGACAATCTGTGTCTTTGGGCATAGGCTATGCTGTGCGTAGATATTTTTTTAAGTGTGTTTACCTATCCTATAGTATTCATGGAGGCAGATGGAGAAGAAGCAGCTAAGATATTAGGAGTCTGAGCATGGGCATAAATGCGTTAATACCAATGCCGCGACCTTTACACCTAATGAGGCAAGGTCAGCCTTTTCTGAGTCTCTTGGATGATTTATGGACTGTTTCTAGTATCATCATAAGTCTCTTCTTTGGCCTTATGTTTATATCCCTCTTAGGAACTAAGTTTAATTACTTCAACTGCAAAGTCAGTTTTTCCTTTTACTTAGTGCAAGTTAACTCCATAAATCAATTTTTAACACATCAGTTTACTTACAAGCAATATATGTCTGCTATATGTCAGGTACATATTGGAAATTGAGGATTCTAGGATGATTAACACTAACTCCCTGCCAATGAGCTGAAGGTCTAATGAGAAGAGAGAAGAGAAAAGCAAAGAATTTATAGCTTATTGATAGAGGTGTGCCTCGGGAGCTTTGGGAGCACTTAGGAGGGGCACCCAACCACATCGCTAGGACAGAGAAATCTTTCCAAAGGAGATGATGCCTAAACCAAGTCTTGAAGAAGTAGGAGTTAGTAAGGCAGAGGAACAGAGGAAGGTAAATATGCCCTGGCAGAAGGAGAAGCATCTATAAATGTTTGGGGGAAAGAGGGAGAAAAGGAGAGAGAGACATCTCACACGTGAAGAGTTAGAAGCAGTTCTATATTGCTGGAGCAGGCAGAGTGTAAGGATAGTGACAAGAGATACGGGTAGAGAGACTAACTAGAGTCTGCTTATGCAGGACTTTGTGTGCCAAGTAACGAATTTGGATTTTATCTTAAAGAATTTTAATGATGGCAGATACATGATCAGACTTTCTTTTTGGTTAGCATCTTTATCGAGGTATACTTGATGTACAGTACACTGCACATGTTTAAAATATACTCTCTTGGTAAGTTTTGGCATGCACATATGTGCATATACCCATCTGTGAAACCATCACAACAATCAAGATGATTATTTGCATTTTGGAGAGCAATATGAAAAATGGATTAGAGAAAGGCGTTCCTGGAGTCCGATGGCAATTGTGAGGCTGTTGTCAGATAAGGAAGACTTCACTAAAATAGTGGCATTGAGGCTGGAAAGATGTTGTGTTGGAAGATACGAAAGCGGAATCGACTGGGTAATTTGTTGACCCAACCAGATAGGAAGAAGAAAGAATCAAGGTTGTACTTCTAAGTTTATGTCTTGGTCAACTGAGAAAATGGTATCATTTTCCTGGGATGGGGACTACAGAAGAAAGAAAAGGTGAGTTCAACTTTGGACATACGTTTTGGGAGTTTGAGCTGGAGTCATGGAATATTGGCATAGTAGGAAGAGGAGGAAATGCTTTAGCAAATATATAGACTGAAAAGAGAAGAGAACAGATACTAGAGAGGTGTGGGGAGAGGAATTGGTGGAGAGCCAGGAAAATGTGAATGTATGGATGTAATGGACAGAAACGTCACAATCTCACACTTACACTGATATTCTTTCCGTCTCTGATACGTTGTGTTTGTTGTTTATGGTCGCCTCTTTTCTGTATGTTTTTTTGTTCTCTTCTCATTTTGCCAATCATGGTTATTTATTGCACAAGTTATCCCTGTCTCTGATAGTTACGTTTCCTAGGGATGCCAGTAAAAGCAAAATTCTAATTTATTATTAAACACTTAAATGATCTGACTTCATTGTTTTAGACTTCTAATAGATGTAGAAGAATTGCATTTTCAATCTTGCATTTTCTTTCATTTCTCACAATAGTTGGCATTTGCTTTGGCTTCTAGATAAGGGTGTCCCATTTATTTTAGGTAACTCATTAAATTAAAAAATTTACTTTTAAAAAGGGAAGAACTGTTAAAATTTTAGTTCCTGAGGGCAGGGTCTCTTTGCTTCAGGTAAATCGTCTCCTTTCATTAAACATTTCCCCAAAAGTCTATCAATTCCTGGTACATTTCACTCATGCAGTTTTGCTGGGAAAGTTCCCTTTTCCTTGCCAATTTCTTGTCTTGGTGTTGGGAGAGATGGTGGTGTGTGAGTAGTTCATTATATTCATAAATTGATGGTAACTGGAGTCTGACTAGTGTCGATGTAAATAGTCCATAAAGAAGCTATAAATCATAATTGGGGTGAGTTTATTATGAGTCAACCGTGAGGATGATGTAGCCCAGAAGAGGCTTTTCACAAAGGAAGGGAGCTTTCCAAAGAAGTGGGGTACACAGAGTGGTTATATATGTCAAAGAGCATGCATCACATATGATTGGAATGTCCCTTTGACAATAGTCAGGAGATTGCTTTGCTGGCATAGCAATTTGGTGAACTAGCCAGCTGGTGGTCACCAGGTGAGTGGTCACAAGGTGAGTGCAGCAGGTCAGCAATCAATCCTTAGTTTATGGAGAGATGCTAATCCTTAAGGAAATGCAGATGTGGGCAAAATTACATCCTTGTCTTTAAGGGCATTGTTCTTGTCTTTTTGAGATAGTAAATACTTACAGCAGATATTGCTCAACAGGCCACATCTGGCCCTTTTGGAAAAACAAAGCCAGGAGGAATTAGTTTTAACCCAAATGGCATCCTCATATACTCGAATTTATCCTATTGCTGGTCATTTATTTATCACTAGGAAGGAACCTAATTATGTGCCATGCTAATGAATTTGGACCTTATCTTGAAGGAATTTAAGTATGCTAAGGACATGAGTAGATTTACTTTTAGATAGATTGATCTAGTCACAACGTATACTTTGACTTATTTCCATTTTAGAGGGTGAGGAATTTGGTGACGGAACATCATGGATTGCCAGGGCCTCTCATTATTGCCAGGTGACCATGAGCCTCAACGTAGGTTTTCTCTAGATATCATTTGAGGAATTTCTTTTCTTCTACAAAAGACTTGCCTACTCCAAAGTATTTCTCTCACTAATCTGTCTTAATTTTCTTCCTTTCTGGCTCATAATTTTTACCTTTGATTATATAAGCGATGCAGCATACTATAATAATGCCTACCGATAATAGGCGTTAAACAAAGGCTTACTGAATGAATGCGTGAATGAATGATATCCTACTCTCTCTGTATGGTCTAGGACACAAGAGTGACATAAATGGTTCTCCTAAGAATTCTTTTCTTTTTATACTGTAGAGAATCTTAAAATTTAGCCAAAATTTGAAATAGATAAAAATTCTATAAACTGGCACAATTGCCAAAAGTTTTATAAGTAAAATTATATTGTTAGTGCTCAAAGGTGAAAATGTGGGTTATTTTCTTGAAAAATGTGTTGCAACCCAAACCATTTTACTGGTAGATGGTTACATTAGTATGTTTTTTACTCTTATTTTTAATAGCCTTTGTTCTTTCAAGGTCATTGTTTCTAAGCATAGCAAACTACTTTGGAAAATGACATTTCTACCTTTTGCCCTCACCAAACTGATGGTAGAGAATTTTAAATTAGGTATTATACATATTCTGCAAAAGGAATTGTGCCAAATATTAATGCTTAAATCGAAAGAACTCTCTTTCACGAAGGAATGGTTTTCATATGGTAATCAGTTCAGTTCTAAACAATCAAAAGCAATGGTTATGCTTATAATTGCCTGATTTCATGAATATTTATGACTAGTCATTATACTCACTCACTATTTTGTTCTCTAGGTGATCTAGAATAACATTTACTATGTCCCTCTGGTAAAATAAGTTATCTTGTTAAACAAGGACACCTTGCTATTCAGGATAGAAACTCAGTGAGTGACATATGCTTCACATTTTCTGAGTTGACTGTAATTCTCTTCTTTCTAAATGCAGATCATATAATAACCTTCACTGTTATGTAAATGTTTACCTCTGCTTTATTTCTTGTCTTTTGAAAATGCTTCTCCTTACAATCTCATATGAAGTCAGGTAAGTTTTTTTTTTTTTTTTAAAGATTTTATTTTTCCTTTTTCTCCTCAAAGCTCCCCAGTACATAGTTGTATATTCTTCGTTGTGGGTCCTTCTAGTTGTGGCACGTGGGACGCTGCCTCAGCGTGGTTTGATGAGCAGTGCCATGTCAGCGCCCAGGATTCAAACCAACGAAACACTGGGCCGCCTGCAGTGGAGCGCGCGAACTTAACCACTCGGCCACGGGGCCAGCCCCAAGTCAGGTAAGTTTTAATCTAATTTTCCTCCCCTCCTTCTAGTGAGAGACAGACAGAAAGAAAATACAGTTAAACAAGATTGAGAATGGCTAGATACTGATTAATCTCCCTTCACGTCTCTCTGTTATTTGAAGTCATTTTAAGCATACCGAGAGGAGACTCAAGATTTGAATGGAAATTAAAATGATTTCCTTTACCTGATTTCAAACAAAAGGAGTGAAATTTTTGGAAATGTCGAACAAAAGGCTCAAACATTAAGCTCATGAATTACAATGATTTAATTTGTGTTAATCATGTAACTTTGGTTCAGTTTCAAAGCAAAGGCATTTGTGTTCATATCATTGACAGCCAAGGTTTATTGTGTATAACAAAAGATCATTTCAAAAAGAAGATTGGGTAAAAGATGTAATCAGTACAAACTTCAGTATGTGTGCACGTGTGGGTATGCACTGCTTGAACATGTATAACAATTGTCAATATTTTTTGTGTGTATATGTCTGTGAAGTTTTTCCTCTCTAGTGGTTTACAACCCTTTCAAGAATAAGCAATTTTTAATATTATGAAAAATGATTGGAATCTCATTTTAAAGTAGTAGTCCTTTTAACATCTGTTAACTGAGAAAACAATAATGTTGAAAAAATTTGTAGCATTTATGTACTGCCAACCAAATACCAGACACATGCTAAGCATATGAACAAATTTCAGCAAGTTAATCCCCATCTCAACTCTAATATAGCCCTTTTGCATGTGAGAATACTGAGGTACGGGGAGGTTTGTAACTTGCCCAGGGCCACACAGTTACTAAGTGATGAAGCTGGCATTCAAACCCAGGTTGACTCCAAACTATTTCCTTGCATCTATACCATACTGCCACTATAAATTAAGTAGCATTGTAAAATTTTTATTTTACATATAGCTGTAGTACATATATGTGAGAAATGATTTTTCTGGTCCATTTACTGGTAACAATTAATGTGCCTATGTCCTAGTATGTCCTTGCCTCATGTTTTAACTCAAGCTGACGGAACCTGAATGGAATCTGCCACAGGGTCAGATATGCTTCCAACCCTGTATTAAATGTTTATTTAATACCGTTAGTACAAACTTCCATTTCACTGGAAAACTGCATGTCTAGACAGGATTAGCTTCCTAGTCCAATTTCTAGTCCAATTGTGAAATGTATGATTTTTTCCCCAGTCTCTCAGATTTGCTACTTTCTTCCTCAGCACTTCTTCCATGGGTACCATTAGCTTTCTCTAATAAAAGTCTTAATATTATAACTTTATCATTACTTCTAAATGACAGTAAACATTATTACTTTCCACCATGGAGATTTTCATTTTATCAGGAAAAGTTAAAAGAATGCAGCTTTTAGACAGGATATCAATACTGAGAGAACACCTCTCCTCAAACCAACCTTCCTCCTTCTCTCCCTCACTCCTTGCTTTTCTCTTCCACCCTTCAACATTATCTTCTGCTCTCCCCTTCTCCCTTATATTCATCCCTTTGTTTATTTCTCTATAAACAAGCGGAATGTTGACATTCCACCTTGACATCAGGGAAGTACAAATCTAACTAGGGCTAACTCAATCTATAGTCTGACCAGCTGGACCATTCTGTAATGAAGTCTTCTAAGACACTAAAATGTCTTAAAGAAAGGCACCTTCTTACTCCATTCTCCATTCAAGCAAGCAACCAAAATATGCTCCCCAACCATGGTAGGCAGGCATCTTCCAGATTTTGGTAATGTATCAAGTAATAAGTGCTAAGGCTATAGGCAGGTAAGATTCTGGCTCAAGAAGGTGACAGAGAAGATATACTGGCTGTCTTCTGTGTAAAGAAGAATACTCTCTCGGCTCTGGGGAAGATAGAAATGATAGCAACAGAGCTGACCTCTCACCAGGTGTTGTTGAGCAGGAGTGTCAAGCGCTTAGAGATGATTACCGGTGATATCTAAGGAAGTCTGCTGCTCAGTATAAAAATAAAATGTGAATGCTAACTAGTAATTGGGGCTACAATAACATTTTAAATGTCTAGAAAAATGCATCTGAAGTCAAGTCACTGGAAAAATGTTCACCAAGCAAATTCGAACATTCAGTGGCGTACTTTATAAAGATGAAGGACCTTAGTGATCTTGACAAAATGTCATCTTGCAGTTGTAGCGATTTGAGTATTCTAAATATTTCATGTAGATCAGTAAATTATCCCTGCTGGCAAAGTTATACTATTTTAGAAATGATAACCTCAAAAAGAAAAAGAACGGTATATTTTCAAGTTAACATTTAATCGTATCAAATAGTTTTCCAGTGTAAATAAAGAAGCAACTGAGTACAAGTCTTGAAAAGTTAATTTGCAGTACAAAAACATGAGTTCTGGTAACCTTTCTATCTATTTCACATGTATATCACTTGTTTTAAAACGTGCTATGTGTAAATGGAAGGTGTAAAATTATTCTTAAAAACAAGTATCTGATGGTTAATTTTGTGTGTCAATGTGGCTGGGCTCTGGTGCTCAGATATTTGGTCAAACACTACTCTGGATGTTTCTGTGAAGGTATTTTTTTGTGGATGAGATTAACCTTTCAATCAGTGGACTTTATGTAAAGCAGATTCCCCTCCCTGATGTGGGGGAGCTTCATCCAATCAATTGAAGGCCATAGTAGAACAAAGACTGACCACTCTTGAGCAAAGAAGAAATTCTGCCAGCCATGGACTTGAGCTGCAACATTGGTTTTTCCTGAGTCTCCAGGCTGTGGGCCCACCTGGAAGATTTTGGACTTGCCAGCTTTCTTACTTGCATGAGCCAATTCCTTAAAATAAATCTCTCTCTCTCTCTCTATATATACACATCCTATCAGTTCTGTTTCTCTAGAGATCCTCAACAAAGTGACATTTCCATATTTCCCTTGCTTGAATATCTTTCTTATCAAAATATCTTTCTTTCTTAATTCCAAAGTGACTATTGGTTTAAAATGATGGTTTATGGGCCCAGCCCCATGACTAAGTGGTTAAAGTTCCACGTGCTCTGCTTCGCTGACCTGGGTTTCCGGGTTCAGATCCTGGGCAATCTGGGTGAATGGACCTACTCCATTCACCAGCCATGCTGTGAGGTGTCCCACATACAAAAAAATAGAGGAAGATTGGCAGAGATGTTAGCTCAGGGCTAATTTTCCTCAAGCCAAAAAAAAAAACAAAAAAAACCCAGGAGAATTGGCAATGGATGTTAACTCAGGGTGAATCTTTCCCCTTCCAAAAAAAAAAAAATAATAATAATAATAAAATGATGGCTTATGTTTTTAGCATAATTTTTTTTGTCCTTGTTTTAATACCAAAATTAGTCCTGACTTCCTTAACAATTTAGTCTTATGGTCTGTAGCTGTTAGATTCCTAGTAATAGTTAACACATGCCTTTTCCCCTATGTTCATGTTTACACAGGCGTATATTTTCATCTATTTTTGTAAGTAGGAAAAATAATCTGATTATAGTATAGAATACACAGTCAATTATTATGCTAAAGTTTTGTGAACAGAAAGCATATAAAAGCACAATAGATAAGTCTGTTGCAGGATTTTCACAATCCTACGTGAAAATACAAATACACAATGCCTTTCTGAGATGTTCCCCTACCTTTACAGTGTGAACCCCTTGAAATTTGCTATCCATTTCCTTTGCAGTTTATCTTTTTATGTGGAGCTCTCTGAGCCTCAATAGGTCCTCAGAGTAGTGAGACTTACTGCTTCTCTTTATCCGAGTGTTCGCTCACAACAGGGGCACAGTCACCCCTGAAATGGGTTGTAATGATGCAGAAAAAGAGAGCATATTCTTCAAAAAGATCTGTTTTGCCCACCATATAGCATTTTCCTTTCATCTTTAATTTCCTTTTTTGTTAACCTCATCCTAAATCCTTCTAAGAAAAACCTTCTATACCAAATACCAGATAATTTGCCTGGAGAGCAACTCAATAAATGTTGTTTAGTGATGATCTACAATATATAAAGATCAAAACAATTGATTGATTTTCTTTTGGAAATCTCTACTTGATTGATTATGATATCTACTAGAAAAACACACTGACTGAAAGTGTTTTGTCTTTTAGCATAATTTTAGATCTATGAGGTACGCAAAACAGTCAGTTCTTAGAAACACCTAGAATTCTTGGGTCTTAAGATATTTTGGCTTTAAAAATAACTATGCTTAACGTTTCATTATTCTTTTCATTCTATGAGATGATAAAACTTCTTAAACTAAAGCTTGGCATCTTTCTTTCAAATTAAATTAACATTAATGAAGTTTCTGTTTGGCATTTTATAGGGTAACTTTCAAAGAGTCTTAGAAATTTGTGTTTCCTGGTTCCTTAATAACTAACCTCTGCTCCAGGACACAGCCAGAGATTTTAAATTGGACTAGACCTGCAAATTGACCCTGGTGGTGACCTTCACAGTACCAGCGGTGACAAGACTGCTTGGACTAGGGAGTAGGTGAGGCCACACTGGGATTTTAAGGAACCCTAAAACCCTAGCTTATAGATTGAGTTACACGAAACAGACTGGAGTAACAAGATCAGTTTTAAGTGCCTATTTTCTGTACCTCATTTAACTCTTCATTCCTGGGGAAGTGGTGTGTTTCAACTCGAAGCAGCTGTGTGTGCAGAACTTGACAGTTATGCGTGTGTCTCCATGCGTCCATAGCCTGCCTTTTGCCTTGAGTGCCTGTGGGTGAGATATCTGGGGAAATTTCTTTTTTGTGTGCCTCCCTGAGCATTGTTTCATCAGCTATACTCCACTGCAATGGGTTCTAAATAATACAGACAGATTTCATGGAAATATAGGGTGGTTGTTATTAGAGTTTTGTAGCTTATTCACCTTGAAAGCTAACGAAATTTATATCTAGGATCTGACTTACAGAAAAGTTCTTGTTTGGGACTTACAAAGAAGAATTCATGACAGTTTCTAATTCCTGTGAATGTCTCAATTCAGGGACCTCCAGGAGGAGTGCTGGTCAACATAAGGCAACAGTCTGCTGGGGACTGTCAGGAATAGGAATAAACAGGGAGATCTCTTTGGGTCCTCCAAGAAGGAGGTGGCATCTCCTCTCGAGGCATTTTAATAATGGACTGTTGGGTGGAATCTGGTTCTGTTACTCACTAGCTCTGTGACTTGGATAAATATTTGAACTTTTCTATGCCTCAATTTGTTATCCATAAGAAGTGCATAATACCTCATATAGCTGTCTGCAGGTTACAGGAGTAGATCTGTAACTCACACAGTAAAGCAGGACTTAGATCTTCAATAACTTAGAAGAATGCTTTGGCGTTTTTATAACTGCATTAGAAGATTCCGCAATGACGCCGTGAGCTGGGCCCCAGTGGCATTGCTGAGAAAGAGCTCACCTGAGCAGTGTAACGGCACATCCTCTCACTAGGGGAGATGCCTGTTAATTTTATTTTTTCTGTAAGTGAAAACACTTTCAGAAGCTCCAAATTTCACCCTTCAAGGTAAATCCTTTACTTGAGTTTAAAATATTATTTTGTTTAATTGTTCGTTCACCTCAGGATTTCTACTCCATCTATTCCAAATTCCCGTTCCCTTTCAGGGCTGTCTTCTCCTCTCACATTCGTCTTCCTCCCCAAGATGGCCTCTGGGTACAGAAGTGATTTTGAGTATAGCAGGGCAGTGGGAAGAAGAGGTATCTGATTTTCCTCGGCCCCCACTGAGGGTGAATGCCATCTCTTTCCCTTTGTATATTCACCCCAGTTCCCACAGTTCATGTCATTCTCTGGTAAGGCAGCTTGTGGCTTGTTCTCTCAGAGCTGGGTGTATGCAGTGCTCGCTCCCGGGGAACATCTTTCCTGCTGGTAAAACTTCAGCACTCGCTCAAACTGCTTATCTGACGCCCAGCCATATTCTACCCATCCCCAGCTGTGGCCTGTGGACCCCACGTTGCCTGCTGTGGAATCCCTTCCTCTTTCACCACAGCAATTCCCTGGCAGGTACACGAGGAACTTTTGTTGCTGCTGCCATTTGTTCTTTATCATAGCCGCATAATTTTTGGCCTAGAGTGTAGAGCATCTTTCTCCTTAGAGTTTTAAGAGAGAGATACCTTCTATTCTCTGGATCCTCTTAGTTTTTTGAGGGCACAGAGACTCCTTTAAGGACGTTCATTTTATCTTTTGCAATAATTTTTTGAAATTTATTTTTGTAGTAAATTTCTTTTATTCTTTTTTCTCTCTTTCTCTCTAGGCTGTTCCACTGTCCAGGGAGGGATTATTCTTATATCCTTTGAGACGGAAAACTGTTCTTATATTACATCTGACTTCTTTATTCTGTGGTCAGCATTTATAAACTCTATGCTCTAGACCAGGAGTTGGGCTAACTACAATCTGGGGGCGAAATCTGGCCTACTGCCTGTTTTTGTGAAGTTTTATTGGGACACAGCCATGCTCATTAATTTATGTATTATTTATGACTGATTTTGTGCTACAGTGGCAGTTGAATAGTTTTGATAGAGATCCTATGGCCCACAAAACCTAAAATATTTACTATCTGGCCGTTTGCAGAAAAAGCTTGACTCCTGCTCTAGACTTCCAGGGTCTGATCTCATTTTCCAAGCCATGAGATTCTGAAATTCATAATAAATCTATTCATATCTTATTTTTTAAAATAAAAGACACCATGTTTTCAGACTATTGTGCTTGCTGCGAGTTTTAAGAATTCTTTTAGCACTTTAGTTGGCTCCTTTGTTCCAGACTGTTCAGACTTCCCCTCGAGGCTATAAGGGCTGTAAAACCAGTGGATGGAGACTCACAGGATATCAATAATATGTCTCAGGAAAAAGAACTATTCCGTTTATAATCTCAAAATAGCGTCCTGCCATCACTCACTCATTTTCTCACTCTCTGACTGATTCAGTTATCAATCAATCATTAAAATTTGTTTAGCTGAACATGCCAGGCACTATGCTAGGTGCTAGAAATGCACACATTAACAAAACATAAAAATATTTCCTTGATCTCAAGAAGATCAAAGACTGTTATAACAGGACTGAAAAAATTATAATTGTTTGAATTATTTGTTGCTTGTTCCTTCCTTTCATGTTGCAGGCAGACAGCTAAGCTCTCTGTAATTGCGTCAGGCACACTTTCAGGGTAGAGAGTCACCTAGGGAAAAGTCAATAATGCTTTTGGTTTTCTATAAAAGTGCAAATCCATTGAAAAGACATCAGGGTTCTGGAAGGGAGGCAGGGTGGGGCAGGATGGAGCATCTTTAAATGAAGGGAGGAATCCTCGGGTTCACAATAGAATGAGTAGGTCGTTAGCCGTGGGTTCTGGAGTTACAGGGGCCCTGAGCACCACCCACGATAGCACTTTAGAAGGTGGAAGACCTGTAAGACAGTAACTGTTGGTTCTTCTGGAGAGGAAACTGTAGGCATCAGTTTCCCAGAGTCAACAGATTTTTGTGTTCTCTGCATACGGAAGAAAAGCTGAGAGCTACTTACTTCAAGGAACTGTTAAAAGCTTAGAAAAATGAATATGCCAATGCAGACCATGATATAAATTGTGATTAAAGATCTTTCCCACTTTTTTTTTTTTTAGCACTGCATAATTTTGGCATGATCCAAAAGGGATTTTGGTGTGACCCCAAAGGGACCCAGGGCAATAATAACTGTCTGAGATTGAATTTCCTGCTGTTCTGGTTGAACAGGGGCTAGGGTTCAAGTTTAATTTAGTTGAATGAGAAGCTAGAAATGAATATTTTTGAAACATCTGAGCATATGGTCTAAGATTTATATCCAGTGAAAGAAAAAGAAATTTAATCCCCTAATGACAGTACTTTTATTAAACACCTGCTATGCGTTAGACACATTCAATGAATTGCAGTTGGTTAAGATCAAGAAGTTACCGATTCATGCCACACAGCAGATATGTGATTGATTGAGATTTTAAACTCAGGTCTGAGTACTTGTAAGCCGGAGTGCTTTCCCACATGACCCCCCTAATCCTGGTGGAACTGGAGCTAAGTAGGTAGCTAAGGAAGCTTACACCAGGGAGTGTCGCCGAATTGTTGCAACCACTGATGACAAAAGATTGAGCATTAAATTAGGTAACTGCTTCTCTCTGGAAGGTTTCATTCCTTTCTTCTAACGTCACATAAATGCAATGTTGACTTTCTTAACGTCTTTTATTGAGGAAGGCAAGCAGTGGAAGACTCTGAGACGAGAAAATAACTTTTCATCAGCATACTCAATGAGTTTGGGGTAGGGCCCCCAAATCTTTGAGTAGAACAAATTATAGAAAACAGTAATGTATGATTCCATGGCTGGCTGAATGATATGGCCTGAGGAAATGAGTTATAATTAAATCCACTAGATCATGGCCAGGTTGAAGCAGCTATGACCTATATTAACAAAGAATTTCATGGATCTTTGTTTAGTATATATTATGAATGTACATAGTAAAAGAGTGAGTGCTTTTAAAATAGCTCCAGTTTAGCATGTACTGGCAGAGCTAATGAAAGCAGAATTTGTTTGAGGTCAATATTGCCAAGAGCCTTTTGGATGCCGTCTTTGACAATATGCCACTTTTAAAAAATAAGCGTTTTTCTAGAAAAAAAATGATTCTGTGTATTTCATCATACAATATGGCAATCCTTCAGTTACTTTCATGGGTGAGACAGTTAATTGTCAAGCCAAAAAAATGACTGTAGATTTCTTGTGAGTCCTCATACACTCAATTCCAATCTCAAGTGCCAGATTTTTATAGTATACTTTGTCATAAATTTCTAGTATTGGACATATATGGAGTCTTCCAAGGGTCAGAGGGTGGAGATGGGTAACAGAGTAGGATTCTGAATCTTAGATTAAACCTGTAGTCATTCTTTTCAGTTGACTATTTCCGAATAAAATTATATATATTTATGGAGATAAAGATTTCTATATTCAGATTCAAACTAGAATTTGAATTCTTGTATTCCAGGCATTGTTCTAGGTAACATGATAAATATTCTAGATATCTTAGATAAAGGAAGACATCTTTAAATTTAGAATATTAATATTCCAAGGAAATGGAGAGATTTTGTTCAGCATCCTTGTTTTACAAATGGGAAAACTCAGGTCCACAGAGTTTAAAATACCTCCAGTCTTGACTAGGAAGTTGTGTGACCATACATAACCCAAATTTCCTGATTCTCATTACGATCAACTTGTGTCATATCAAATTTCCATATAAATATTTTCTTAGTCATTCTCAAACTGCCAAAGACTTCCACAGACAGGGACCATACTCTGCTTGCATGTCTGTTTCTGTTCATTAGGAAAAAATAGTTTTATATAAATTTTATAATCAGGAAAAATAGTTTTATACTTTTTGAGGAAAAGAATTAAAATTTGATAAGATAAAAAGTTTGTATGCAAATATATGATTTAATTTTGCAGGTTTAATTGCCTGAATCAGGCCAGATAAAGTTAGTGTTGACTAATATTTGGAGGGTTAAGTTTTATGACACATTATGTAAAGGGCTGATCATGAGCTTTCAGTCATGTCTTCATTTGGCCACACATATCTGCATAAATGACAAACAAGCAGATGAACGTGCAAAGATGGAAAAAGTTAAGGCAGATGTTGAATGAGTAGAACCAAATTCTAAGCAGATTCTGACTTTAATATACAGTCCATACTGGTGCCTTGCTGATTTTTTGTGTGTGTGTGAAGAAGATTGTCGCTGAGCTCATATCTCTGCCAGTCTTCCTCTATTTTATGTGGGATGCCATCACAGTGTGGCTTGATGAGTGGTGCTAGGTCTGCGCCTGGGATCCAAACCTATGAACCTTGGGCTGCTGAAGCAGAGCACACAAACTTAACCACTACGCCACCGGGCTGGCCCCTAATTTTTTTTTTTAACAGAAGTAGGCATATGAATGGTGAATTAAAATAATTTTAAACAAGTATGAGAGAAAACAATCTGATAGAAAGCAGGTGACATGTGAGTAAAATCTCTAATGTAAAACCCTTTTTTTCTAGTTCTAGTAACTCAGCAATAAAAGGGAAATGTTTGGTATTTCTTAAAGTTACATTGATTTTTAGCCCCAAACAAATGTTACCCTAAGTGTTAGCAAACTAATAGTGATATTCTAGTACTCTCTCAGCAAGTGGCGTAAACATGACTGATACCTGATGTAAGCATGGTTGCATCATACTCACTTGGTCTTTTCTATGCCAGTCTCAATGGACACCACATTTGCCCTTGGTTAAAATAGAGCACTTCTGTTGATATTCTAATATATTTCATATTTGTCCCTGTTTAGCCTATCTAAATAAACTACTTATGAAAAAAAGATTGCTTTGTTTCAGAAAGCCTAAAACATCTTACACAATTTTGTTTGATTAATTAGCAGATAACCGTTTAAGCAACGTATCAGATTCTTAGAGATTTAAAAATCTATATTACTGTTATGCTAATAAATTCGACCCAAAACAAGACAAGGCAAACTCATTATAAGTATCCATTAGACTCATCTCTTAAACACTATTAAATTTTTTTAATTCTATTCTCAATTCTCTTCTATAATATATAAGCTGCTTGTGTGAGATCTAAGTGAAAATTTTGAAGAGAAATGAATTTAAGGAGAAAATGTATTCAGGTTTGCATAGATTAACACTTTTTGTAAGGGACTGGTTGGTTTCACATACTTAAAATTCCGATTTTCTCAGAATGAAAAAATGTATTTACGTGAATGTTTTATTGCTCAGGGTGTGTATTGGCATTCTCTCTGTGGGATAAATGCCAACCAGATGGTCTGTGGCAATCTAGCAGAAAGGCAGCTGGACTGCACTTACTTTATATACGTGATTTAACAGCCATGCAAGAGGCATTTGCTTTCTTTGCACCTTGAAAAAGGAAGACAAACAGATCTAAGGTATAGCTCAGACACTGCAAATGAACACCCTGGGCTTTAAATTCATTATATAAATAAGGACCAAAAAAATCTGACTCATATTAATTTACTTGTTCTTGTTATGTGATAGCTAAGTTACTTTCACAGGAAAGCAAGACAGCAAAAAAACTTCCCCAAATCTCATTTATGCCAAATATTTTCCATTTAAAAATATATTACATAATGGATAATTGAATTTCAGAAGAAAATATTCTTCCTAACTTCATTTGAGGCAAGTTTCTGCATAGTGATATGTGTATTTCACATGTTAGTAGTCATTAACTATTGCATGACAGCTAAGAAGAAAGTAAAAGAGATAACAGAAAATATGCTACTTCAGGATATTAGGCTCCTGAGTTCTGGTGCACAAATCGTTTTGTCTATAATTCATTATTAATTTTAGGATCTCCATTAACTCTCAAATTTTATGAAGACAAAAATTTAATGGATAGTAGTGAAAAATTTCTGTGGATACCTAGATTTATGAGGTTCAACCAGGCACATGCTCTTTAGACACGGGGATGGAATTTAGGATAAAGTCCTGGTTCTCATACTGTGGTATACGTCAGAATAGCCTGTGATGTGGATTTAAAAACATAAGTAAATGAAACACAGATTCTGAAGCAGTGGGTTTGAGATGAGGCCCAGGAATCTGTTTTTAACAAGCATCCCCAGTAATGCTGATATAGCTTATCCATATTTGAAAATTAAGCTCAAGTAGGTGGTTAGTATGTTTCATTGCTCATGCTCCTTTAATATCTTTAGTTTTAATTCTCTTACCCATTTTGTTTGCTTACTTGCTTGCTTTAAATAGGTGCTAGAACATCAAAAGATGGGAGTTTAAATTACTGTGTTTTCTTGATTAAAAGAGGCTCATATACCTGGATAAAAGATATGTAGGTGGCAAGGTGAAACTGTTATGTAAATTGGGCCAGGTGAGCTATAGCGTAGAAGAAAAAAAATAGATTTTGGATCAGTGGGACCTGTTCAAAAATTCAAGTTCCATTATGACTAGCTGTCTGATCTTGTAAGTTATTTCATTGTACTAAGTATCTATTTTCTATTACCTGTATTTGTTAGGGTAACTCTAATTCTATAATAGATAAATCCTGAACTTTCAGTGGGTTTAACACAATAAAAATGTAGTAAGGGAGTCTCCACACAGTTATTCAGGGACCTACGATGACAGAGTCTCTGCCATCTAACAGGACAGTCATCAGCAAGTGGCTCCAGAGGTCACTGACCCTGGGCATTGACCTCTAGCTGTCAGTTAAAGAAAGAGAGAATGGAGGATCTTCCAAATTCTCACTGATTGTGGAGGTATAAAAATAGAAAACCAGAATATAGTTCTGTGAATAACCTGTAAGAAACTGGCCTGAGCAGCTCACTCTAGTCTCCATTTGCCTTGTACACGACTCTTGATTTGATATCCATGAGATGGTCCTTCCAAATTAACTGAGTGGGAATGAAGAAAGAGAGGAGAGAAACGATTCCAAAAAGAGAAAGATGTGTTCAATTTGGAGCACACAAGTTTTGACAAGGCTGAAGGGTATTAATTTAGAGATATTGAGAGGCAATAAGATTTTATGTGTTCACATACGTAAACATAATCAACACTTGAGAAATGTTTGAAGTAGCCACGGAAATCAATGAGATCAGATGTGGAATGAATGCACACAAGCAAAGGGTCAAGGATCCTCGGGCTTAGCAACAGTTAAGGAGCAGGGAAAGGAAGAGGAGAATGAGAGTCATAGAGAAAAGGTTCAGAAAGAAAAGGACAAGAGAGATTCAGTGCTACAGAAAATCTGTTAGGAGAGCTGGAAAAGAGCCACCGGTTTTGGCAAGTAGGAGATTACTGGTGATTATCATAAATATCTTTTTTCATTGTTGTTTTGAGGTAGAAAACTGATTGCAAGGGAGATAAGAAATTGTTGGAGGCATGCAGAAAGAGAGGCAGTAAGCATAGACTCACCTTTGAGGAGCTGATGTTGAAGGAAATGGAAGAAATGGAATAGAAGAATAACCAGTAGATGGAGTAAGAGATTATTTAACATGAGATTTCAATAGGTATAAAATCGAAGCCACAGATGTGTGGGAAAGTTCGTTTCATTCTATTCTTTAAATTAAATTTAATCCATATTCATGTACGCATCCTACCTGGCCAGGGCGGGGTGGGTGGGGAATTCAATCCCTGTCATTATGTAACTTCCTCCCCCATGTTCCCAGGGTTGAGCAAAGATCTCCAAGTGGTGACAGGATGTTTTGCTGATGCTGGAAATTCTTATTTCTGGCATCCAGAATCTCTAAATGATCCAGCCATTCTCTTGGGAGTTTCTGCTGCTCCTCCTTAAGGATTCTTCCAGAGAATGGACAGTGAATCTGGTTCTATGATCCTTGAGACCTGCTGACCGCAGTCCTGCTTGTTGACCTGAAGAATTCTGCCCACATGCACTACCTCAACCTTCTTCCCTTTCTCTCCTTCTTTGGGGAGCATAATATAAACGTCCCCAGACAGGAGGATCCTTTAACTTCCAAGAACTTTTGATTTCTGCCCTGCAAAGACAAGGAGCATGCAAGGCAAAAGAATACAAATGAAATGGGGTCTCTGAAAGGCTAAAAACAAACCAGTGTATTATCTTATCACATATCTGATGAATTTCATTCTGAGTACTATAAGACAAGCAATCAAAGGATTTCAAGAGGAAGTAGAGGTTGGACATGAATGACAAATCATAATACCAAAATATATCACGGGTTATGTGCTACCACAGTTCTGTCTCTGCTCAGCTTCTTTCCTTTATTCAGGAAAGGCAGCTGTGGGGAATAAAGCCTTGGTGGGGGACAGGGTACCATTCACCTGTGCTTGGTGTTCTCTGACTTACATGGCTGAGAGGCAGGGAGATTGCTTTGTGAAAATAGTAGCTAGAGGGTCATCAGTCTAATGATAGAGTAGATGTAAAGAGATACTTCTAATTTTCTCTTAAAGCCTCATTTCTTTGCTTCTTTATTAATTGTAGTGGATTCCCAACAAAAGATATACATCCATTTGAGAAGTTTTTGCAGTATTTTAACTGTGATGGTATTTTTCTAAAATAAATTAGATATTCTTATACAAAACCATCTTGTCTGTGATTGGATCAGGTGGTTAAGAAAAGCATGACTTTTAGTTACCTCCAATTTGCAATATTTTTGCTGCATATCTATTTTATGTAGCTCAGGATTAAAATTTAAATCATTTGGTCAGTTCAGAAAATTGTAGAGAAAAAAATACACTTCATAAAGAAAAATTATATTCTCCTGTTATCTCCAGAGATCCTGCATTACCTAGGTGTTATAATAATGCAAAAAAGTGGTTGTAAAATATAGTGTCATATTTTATTAGCCTCGTTACTTCATGTTGCTTTTACACATTACAGTCATTTACCTTTCTATATATATTAGTTTTATTTTATTTTTTGTTAACGTGGCTTATTCAAATCCTAATGTGAAAATATTTACAATTATTTCCACCCACCCCCCTACTGCAGCTTTTTGTTTGTTTTTTATAACATTGATAAAGATTTACTTCTGTTGCAGAGTCAACCTAGGTATGAAGTAATGTTTTGGTCCAGATTATGGCAGATGGACAAATTTAGGCTGAATGATAGTAGGGGACTTGCCTAAGGGCACAGAACTAGGAAGCAGCAGAGTTAGGATGGGGAAACTTTTTCCAAATATACTTCTCATATTCCTATTTCAAGATGAAAGCAGGGAGTAAAGTTGACTAAAATGTCCATACTTTAGTCTATTCAGTTTCAGGATATCTTTTTATCATTTCATAATTATAGTTAATGCCTCAATCAAGGAGAGCTTGTCATAGAACAACAAGAAAACATTTTTGACAAAGGAAAAATAACAAAATAGGTTTTCTAATGAATTGGAAATAAGGGAGTGAAAGAGCAAGACTCACAGCCTTTTTATATGATGATAATGACTCAATTAAATGACTGAGGTAAAATATGTCTATGGTTTTGATTCTTTAATATTCTCTGAACCCCCTAAACTATAAGATATTTAGCAGGAAGAAAAATTTGGAGATCTAGCCTTATAATAACATTATTAATGACAGATAAAAAGTTGATAATAAAAACAATGAATTTAAATGAGTTTTAGTCATTTGAGGATGTCTATAAGTATTTTATGAAACAGAAATAACATGTAGCTGGTTGGGAACTTCTCTTTCAGTTTTATTTTTTCTTTTTTCTATATTTTTATTTCTTGTAATAGAAAGCTAAAAGTCTGAAGGAGAGAACTTGTGTTATTATTATCATAGAAATAACCCTACGACATTCTCCCCACCTCTTTCCTTTTCTTCTCTGCCTCTGATCTTTTGCAGAGTTTGTAAAAGCTATCTAAATCCACTTTCAGATCTGCCACTAATTGGTGCCCTTGTTGGCCGCCTTAGTAGTGAGGCCAAAGATTAAGTGGTTGTGGAGACTAGACTTCTGTCCTATTCTGAGCATTGCTCTGCAGGTCGAGGCTGAATTATATTGACAGGATAAAGTTGTCAAGACAGTCTCAATTTTCTAAACTCTGTCAGCAAAGTCCCAACCGCTTCAGGAAGCATTATAGTATGTGAACTACAATGAACCAAATTCAAAGAATGACAATTGGAAAAATGTGCTCTAAGAGGAATTGCCAAGAGTTGTTTTATTCCCAGTAAGCACAAGAAAAGAGTTCCTGATAACGGATAACTAAGAATGAGGCTGACAGGCAGGGAATGAGTGCTCTGGGCATCCCTTTGTCCCTTTGTTGGGAGAGGTCCTGAAAGAATGAAAGATATAAACTACTCAGTGACATCTCACAAACATATATAAGGCTTCCCAGAAGAGACAATAGATCTTAAAAACATGGGCTAACCATGACTGAAAAAGGTACAAAACAAAATGAGATATAAAGAGCCGTTAAAAACACTCATGTACTTGAAATTCTTCCCTCCATTATTAACTGGCAATATCTTAATGTCCAATGGGTGTGAATATCAGCCCTTTGTTTTCATTTCTAGGTGGGTGGATCAGGTGGTTCTCTGTTAAACTAACATATCTCCAACCTTAAGGTCAGTTTGAGTACCTTGCGGACGAGTGTTAAAAATGGAAAGATATGAACATATGTTTCCCATATCTGACATAAAAATCTAACCAATTCGGAATTTTAATCTTTGGCATGAGACGCTGAAGACTCTATTAAAAATTAAGATAATATCCTTGGACAAGATAATATGAGACACTTCCTTTTAGAATGGAGGAGCTACTTGGAGGATACATGGAAGGTTTGGCTTGGAATCTTTTTGCACAGTTCTCTTTTAGAATCACAGTGGTGATGCACAGATAAAATTTTCTAATATTTTGCTGGCCAATGATCTCTGATTTAACCAATGAAAGTGATCATAACTACTAAAACTGTGGGAATGGATTCTATAAGCTCTAATAACAAGCCACTAGAAATATTTGTTGTATAAAAGAATAAATAAAAATGTTATAGCCATAAAAAAAAACACATAGTACAATAGGAATGCAAAGCTTCAAGTAGACATACATATCTAAAGGTATAATTAAACATTGGACAGCCGGTGTTCTTGGGTGAAGGGAAAAACAAAATAGGAACAGAACCCTGCAAAGTTTAGTAATGATGAGAGTGTGCCATGAACTGGGAAGGTAGACAGTCAAACTCTTAGTGCCTTGCTTTTCTGAGAGAGAAGAAAGGAAATAACAGAGTAGAGTGTGAGAGAGTATGTTTGGAGATGTCGTATCATAAAATAGTTAAGAGCATGGGCTCAGAGTTGGAATAATCATAGCATCAGCTCTCATTGGCTGCACAAATCAGGTAAGCCATCTAACTCTTTGGTACCTTACTTCCCTCATCTGCTAATAGGGATTCATTACTCCATTTATTTCTTCAACAAATGGTAATTGATTTCCTTTTATGCACTAGGCCCTGCTTCAGAAACTGGGAATACAGACCCAGACCCTGTTTTCACAAAGCTTATTATTCAGGGAGAAGGCAGACAATGAACAAATAATGTATAATATGCCAGGTGACCAAAAAAAAGCCAAAAAACTAAAACAAGTTAGTACATAGAAATGCATAATGATGGTGGTAGTTGTGTGTGTGTGTGTTATGTTTCCTATGGGTGGTAAGGGGAAACCTTTCCATGAAGATTACTTTAGGTGCCTAGGCCTGGAGGGAGTCAGGGAATAAACCATGAAGCTATGTGAGGAAGAGTATTTCAGGGTGGTCATATATACATAGAGTTCTGCAGCTTGCTTTCTTGATTATTAATATACCATGGGCATCTTTCCATGTCAATAGATATAGATCAATATCATTCGTTTTAATAAGTGAGGGCTTTTTAATGTTATCCATTGTACAGATAGTACATTAAGTGACTCATTGATGGCATTTGGTTATTTTCAGTGTTTGGCTGGTACAACTAATGCAATGGATAAACCATTCTCCATGTAAATTTATTATGATTTGTGTGTTGCTTTGGCATTAATTTCTAGAAGTAGAATTGCTGGTTCAATGGGTTTGTGCACTTTAAATTTTGATAGACATTACTAAATAACCCACTGAGCCATTTTCTTCTTGATAATAGACTTTCAATTTTCTTATCTTTCTCCAAAATGCTGAATTGCTTTCCTAATGTTTCAGAATATCTGATTTCAATTTTTACTCGAATCACAACCTTTCCAATTTAATTTCTTAATAATTCTCTTACTCACTTTTTCGCTTATTAAAGAATTCATTTTCTTTCTCCCTGCTGTCAGATATTACATAGTTAGAACTTAGATTAGTTTTAAAGAAGAAGGGAATAGCTATTAAATGTCATTAACAGGGAACTAACTTCTGGGGTAGATTAAATTGTTCTGGGTACTGATCATTAGAAATAAAGTATAATTTTTCACCAGAACGTTAGTTTCAAATTTAGTATGAATTTGGTTGTAGCGTTTATGAAATGAGCTGGCCTCATCATTTTTTTATAAAAGAGCAATTTTAATCATTGAAAAGTAGAAAACCGTGTAAAGAAATTGCATTAGATTTTGACTTCCTCTGTTGTAACTTTCTAAGATCAGGCTTCATATTAAATGGCTGAACTAAATCTGGAAATTTTTGTTTTTGAAAAATTTGTAAAGAATTTTTGGTATAACTGAGGTCTTTTTCCTAAGTCTCTGTGTATGTAAACAGGATTCCAAACACCATGGCAGGCCTGTCATTGCCAGCACCTGCATAGTGTACAGATGTAATAAACATTACATTTATGTTGGCTATTTTTTTCCTCCACTTATGCCTCTTAAAGTAATGATTCCATTTGGGGAATAATTGGGGACCAGGCTTCTGTTTTCAGTGTCTCTTCTTGTCCCTTGTGCTTGAAAGGTAGGTTTGAGTAGTCATAAAGAAATGCCAGAACTTAAGGTTTCACTTGTTTTTTTAACTTCTTTTCTTATTCTATTATTCTAACTCTTTTTTGTTTTTATCATAATTCAGGAATTTATTGGTCAGCTCCATTGGATGAACCCTTAAATTTGACAGTTCAATTTTTTTAGACTATAAATATTTATCTCACAATTTCTATGGGTCAGGAATCCCTGTGTAGTTTGGTTGGATGCCTCTGACTAGAGTCTGCCACAAGGCTGAAATCAAGTTATCAGTTGAGGCTGTGGTCATCTGAAGGCTCAAGTGGTTGAAAATCCATTTCCAAGTTCATTTATGTAACTGTTGGCAGGCATTAGGTCCTTGCATGCTGTTGAGTGGAGACATCACTTCCTTGAAATGTGGGCCTTTCCATACAGCTATTCACAACATGGCAGCTTGTGTCCCCAGAGTAAGGGCTCTAGGGGTAGGGGTGAGCAAGATGGAAGTCAGTGTTTTTGCAACCTAATCTTGGAAGTGGCATCCCAGTAATTTTTTGTTTTTACATAACCTTTTTGTTTTAGAACAACTTTAGATTTTAGAAAGGTTATAAAGGAAATTCAGAGTCCTCCTATACCCCTCTGCTAGTTTCTCCTAATGTTAGCATTTTATATTACTGTGGTACGTTCTTCAGAACTAAGAAACCAATATTGGTACAATTATTAATTAAACTCGAGACTTTATTCAGATTTCACCAGTTTTTCCACTAATATCCTTTTTCTGTTCCAGGATCTGGTCCAGGATGTTTGTATTGCATTTAGTTATCATGTCTCCCCAGTCTCTTCCGGTCTGTGACAGTTTCTCATCTTTCTTTCTTTTTTATGGCCTTGAGAGTTTCATGGAGTACTTATCAGTACTCCTCAATTTGGGTTCATCTAGTGTTTTTCTCATGACTAGACTGGGATTCTGGGTTTCAGGGAAGCATACCACAGAGCTGAACTGCACTTTGTGTCCTATTATAGCAGAGCTATAGGATATCACATGACGGGTCACCGGTGATGTTAGTCTTGATAACTTTTTAAACAGAGGAAATTAAAAAAATATTTTATTGACTTTTCTGCTTTTCAGGTGTAAGAGTTTTACACTATTTTATTGAGGCTTTCTTTTATTAGGATTTGCAACAAAAGGAATGAGAAGAATGCTACTAAGATGATATTTAGTTTCTGACATGTTAAATTTGGAAAAAAATTCTTTCTAAACTTATATACTTTAAATTAAAACATTGCTTACTAAATTTAGATAACTCGCATAAGACTCTTATATTTATGAGAAACTATTCCTGTATACCTTTAAGGCTTGGCTGAAGTCAAAAGGAAGGTATTATTTAGGGGGAAGCAACAAAACTATGCCCTTTTCTATGCCTGGAGAATGGCAGGGAATAAAAGAAAGGAAATAGATAGGAAAATGAAGCAATTAGATACCTATCTTCCAATATCCTCTTCTTGGCTTCAGCCTGGAATGTTATGCGTGTATGTGGGTTACACGTGTGTGTGCTTGTGCATATGCATGCTAGATGAGCTGAGATGAAAGATGAGAGCAGGGAAATCTTATCTGGGACTCCAACCAGAGCCCACCTTGAAGGCATAGTTATAGCTATCTCAGAGTAAACCGAGTTATGCAGCGTGGTCAGACAGAAAGAGACTTGGAGGCTGGATTTTCACACACTGCCCTCGAGTTCCTGCATAACATGAGTGGTGAATAAAACCCTAGCAGACACGTATGGTGGCAGCAGGTCTGTCACAGTGACAGCAGAGGACAGGCTGGGCTGTCAGGCCAGAGGGCTGAATGAAGGATGTTGCAAACTACAGAGGGGCTCCAGCCAGGAGGAGGTAAGGTCAGGATGGGTTAGCCAGAGAGCACTATCAGCCTATGACCAAGCCAAAGAATGATCCCCATGCCTGCCAATTTAAACCAAAATTGCTAGCAAAGCTGATCACCATCAGTTTTAAGTAAGATAAAGAACATACAGTTTCTCTGCACATCTGAACTGAAGTTTGGGCTGACTGCTGGAATTCAGATATTCTTTTATTATAAGCCTCTGTCAGTTGATTAGGCCACCACCAATTCCCTTTGGTTTGAAAAGCCATTTGTCTTCCTCTTCTCAACTTGACTTTTTCTAACTGCTGTTTTTGGTCTTCCCGCTTCTTGAGGATTCTGAGCTGTTGTCTTTTCTAATTCCACTTTATCCTCTGAAATGCAAGTCCCTAGATAGTGTTCTGGTTTAGTTATTTGGGTTGGGGAGAAGGAGGAGGGAGGGCTGGAGAGCTTGATGGTCAAGGTCTCCATACTCCTTTAGAAAATATAACTCTTATTTTTCCAGAATTGAGACCATGATTTTACAGGGATGTAGGAAATTGTGGTAGGCCAAATGATGATCCCCTAAGGATGTTTACATTCTAATCCCTGGAACCTTTGGATATGTTACCTTTGGGACTTTGCAGTTGTGATTAAGGACCTTGAGATGGGAGGATTATCCTCAATTATCTAGATGGGCCAGTGTAATCACAAGAGTTCTTTTAAGAGGGAGGCAGGAGGATCAGAGTTAGAGAGTCAGGATATAAGGATGGAAGCAGCAGAGGTCAGAGAGGATAGAATATGCTGCATTGCTGGCTTTGAAGTTGGAGGAAAGGATCATGAGCCAAGGAATGCAAACAGCCTCTGGAAATGGGAAAAGGTAAGGAAATAGATTTTCCTCTAGAACCTCCAGAAGGAATGAGCCCTGCTGACACTTTGATTTAACGCGGTGAAGCTGATTTGGGATGTCTGATCTCCAGAACTGTAAGATAATAAATCTGCTTTGCTTTAAGCCACTATGTTTATGGTTTGTTACAGTAGCAATAGGAAACTGATATAGTAGGTATATAGGATCTGTTTCTCTTTTTAAGGAGACACAGCATCTATAAGGAATGATAACTGTTAGACTTCTACTCTTCAGTTCCAGCAACTTGCAGAGCCAACTGTAATACAAGTGAGTAGAAACTAAACTCTCCATTTATGGCTTTGGGCTTTAGGGATCAAGATGAGAATCCTTTCCAGGCCTTTCTGGGACCTTGGTTCCCAAGAATCTTAGAACTGAGAAGGTAGATTCAACTTGTTCACTAAAGAACTGAGAGTTCTGCTTTCTTTCCAAGGTCATAAATATGTGTATTTTTTTTTTTATCTGGAAACCTTGATAATTACCCTAGAATTATCTGGACATATTTGAAGATAATTCCAAACAAAATGAGCCAATATCTGCCTGTATTTTATGAATTTCCAAATTACTACCATTAAAGTAAATAGAACCCAGAAATAAAGCTTAGAAATTAAATGCTAGCCATATTTCTACTAATGAAAATGACTTAAGATTTGCTAATAAAAACTATTCAACCTAGGCGGGGAAGATGAATTTAGAAAGACCTTTAGAATGGAAGGTTCTGTGTGAGGTGATCAAGTCACCTCTTCTCTTTAATCTTCCTTAGCCTCATTTTATCTTCTACGAGGAGTAGAATAAAATAAACTCTGAGGTTCTTGACAGCTCTGAAAATTGTTGATTTATGCTGCTAGTCATTGCTCAATCTGTTAAAGGAAAGTACTATCTAGAAAGTAAGAAAAATTGGAATGCAAAAGCCCATCCGCTCTAATGAAGTCAGGTGGCACTATTAAGACATTGATAGAAGCTTGGAAGAGACATTTAATGATTCAAAATATCCTATCCACCCTTGCATAGTTCAATTTCAATTATTTGCATATTCACGCAGTGACAATTCCTCCCAACCATCCACAAGGCTCAGTGCCAAGGTAGTCAACAGTCTGGTTGACTGTTTTTCTCTTTTTAAAATTGATCCAACAAATTTATTCTGAGTCATTTTCACCATCTGCTATATAATTGTGGGTTGGGGGAAGGACAGTAGACAGCTCACAGTTTTAGTATGGAAATTGCACTTAGAGGTGTGACTATGGTCATATTGGCAAAAGCCATGGAAACAAAGCACGCAGTTGTCAGAGAGCTAAGGTACTCACAGTTAAAATGACAGCATTCTAGAATATTGGTCACTCATTCACCTTTTCTCTCATTTCTTCATACTTGATAGTAAAATTTTTAAACCTAACTGAAATGACAATAATGTAGCATATTTGCATATTCCTGTTATAGTTCTCTAAATACTATCATATACAATATCTAATTTGATCCAATAAAAACTGCTATACAATAAATTAAAACAGCAACAAATATAACTACACAAGCTACTATTTTATTCCACACTGAGGAACCTAAGTGGTTTTAGTGAAAACCAAAGGAAGTGATATTGTAGCAATCAGTGGCCATAACAATCATGTGTTAATGTTAATGGATACCTGGGGATCTACACGAGTTAGCAAGGGAAAGTGGTCAGAAGGCTGGAGAAATAATGTCTGTTTAAAATATTTTACGGCTTCTATAAAACTGACAGCCACACTGAAGAGGTTCTCTGATCAGAGTTTTTACTGAGGAAAGAAAAATAAAGACTCTTAGGCAGAGTGATTAAGGTGCAGAGAACAATTCACAGTGTAAAGCATTGAAGATTTACTTGGATATAAGTATATATGAGGGAAACAACCCAAGAAGACTGTTGCTCATATCAAAGTTAAGGTTGGAGCTTATAAAGACAATAGCTGCCAATTTTCACAAGGAAAAGTGATTGGCTTGTCAGTTCAGAATTAGTTTATTAAAGTAGAGCAAAGCATGGCTGATTGTTGAGTCTCAAGTCTGTATGATGGGTCTAGATGGTCAGCCGCAAGTTCACCGTCAGGCTCTTTTCTTATGCTGATTCTAAGCACTTTTATGAGAAGCCATCACTCTGGTTCCCTAATTGCTTCTTCCCTTCCACCCTCCAGGCTTGAGGTTGGGTGGTGGGCAAATTCTCATGGATAAGCTCAGGCTTAGGGAAAATTTCCCTCATCGTTCCATGAATGACCATGATAAAAACGTGTGCATTTCCTATCCATTCAATACCTTCTTCATGTGCTCATTAGTTCCAAATCAGATATTTCCTACTTAGTTGTTCTCTAACATGTTGCAGAGTGGGCAGGCGGTCATTAACCAACAATGTCTGGAGCTATCCTTTTCTATGAGATGTGTGCTGGTGTTTCTAATGGAGTATCGCTGTAAAGACAGATGATCTGTTTTTGATTTGAACTCTAAGACAAAGACCTTTTTCCTGCAAGAACCTTTAAAACCTGCCAGATAATTATCAGAAATAAATCCAGACGACAGAGCAGGAGGCACTCTATTCCTGAGGAAAATGTGTAGACCAAGCACAGAGCCAATATATACACTAAAAGAACAGATAGAGTATTCAAAAAACTGCACTTTTGAGTGACTCCTAAGCAAACTGAAGCTTAATGGTAGTCCTAGAGCAGAAATGGACGTTCCAGTATAGAATCAGATGGGTTTGGGATGAGAGCAATACAGGACACGTGGAAGAGATTTCAAATGGAGCAGCAGGGCCCTATCTTAGCCCTACTGACTAGGGATTGCTACAGTTCCTAAGTGAGGAGGAAGTATGGAGTGATGTCACAGCTTGTGGTGTATCTTTGATTGTTAGGTATACAAGCAACATATTTTTGTGTGAGTTTATTGCTGTGTAAATACATGTAATCAACATATAATTATCATTGCAGAATATGGGCTTAGTTATTCTCTACAAATCTTTTTGACATTTAAAAAAAAAAAAGAAAAATCTAGAGTTAAGAACTTTCTTCCACTCACAGTTTGGGGTTTAAGAGACAGACATACATGGATTTGGAAGTTTCTCCTGATTACCGAAATCACAATTCTGGATCTCAGTGTTGACAAAACCAGTGAGATTATACTTTTAGTCATTTGTTCAATAAAGTATATTTCTCTCTAGATGTGCTCAGTGTTCAGTCCATCACCTTCAATCTTCTATAGCTTGAAATTATCTTTACTATATAAACTGTCTCATCGCCTGCCCCGCCCCTTCCAGCCACTACACTGTTTTAGCCAATATATCATTTTCTCAATCAGCCATTGACGTCTTTTTAGTTTCTATTTAGAAATTGCTTGTTTTGGGTTCCTTCTTCTTTATCTGACATTTCTTCCTGAATAAATAGGACGCTTAGACTTAGTTTAGGCTAAGTTTAGGCAATTTCGAAATTGTGGATGGACATTTAATGTGGAGGTGGAGGTGGGCTGGCCTGCAGAGGCAGGTTGAATGCAAACCAGGACTTAAACATCTGCATCCCAGGCAACAGCAGCCCAGGCTACAAGTGAAAGTGTCAAATTTCAAGTTCATAGAAGGGGTTTTGTGTGATGAAGCCGGACAAGGGTGCACCATTACACAAAACCTCGGACTTCATCTTGGTTGTTTTCTGTTGCTGACTCTGCTTTGAAAACTCCTTCCATGAACTTGAAACTTGGTGAAGAGTATTGTCTTTCATCTATATTATTCTAATTTTAATATAAGATGTATCCATTATTACTTAACTAAATCAAAAATAAGTATAAAGGAATAAATACAAAATGAAAAAAGATGAAGAAATAGGAAATGGACTGTCGTGGAAGAAGTCTGGAGAAAACTTTAATTTTATTTAACCTAATACTGACTTAAAGTTGGGTCATGAAAATGGAAAGGTAAAGATAGGAACATATATAGAGAGAATGATGAGACAGTACTTGGTGGAATGTGGTAACTGTGAGGGATAGAGAGGTGGCAAGGATGACACAAAAGCTTCTTGGGCTGATCAGGACCATAAGAGGAAAGGCAAGTCTTGGGAAGAAAGATGATGAGTTTGTTTTTTGAATATACTGAATTAGCGACATCTGGGGTCCTCCAAGTGAAGATGTCTAACAAGAATCTGGGTATATAGGTATGGTATTTGCAAGAGTCTTGAGCAATGACATAATACACGCACAACAGCAATAATTATATCATTCACTAATTTGCTTACTGTATTCCAAGCTCTATACCATTTACTTTCTGTTCTGCCTCTCTCTCTATTCTTATGCCTGTTTCTGACGTGTTAGTCTGTGCTTTTTTCTGACTCTTTTCCTAATTTCTTTCTATCTGTGAAATTTCTGGTCTGCAGTGGCAGCCTTTTTGGTTTTTCAGTGCCGCTCTGCTTTTCTCCCCCATCAGTTTTCAGTCATTTTGGTGAAATCTTGGAAGGGAGGGGAGATAGATGTGTGTCATCAGATTGCCATCTTGGACTTGAAGCCAGAAACTCTGAATTAAGGTATTATTCTGCTTGCTAGAAAGTTTAATCATATTTTTGAAATGCATTAAACTTTTTCAGACAAGGCATCATCATTTCATTCCACCAAGTTATACTCTATTGTAACCTGAAGGAGATAAAGTGTGACTTTAATGAAATGTTGACTTCTTAGTTTTAGTGAAAAAAGGGACTCTAAACAAAGTTTAAGTTCACTCTTTCCTGTCCATCTTCCTTCCTTTTCTTGCCATCAAGAGACCCGATAATAAAGGATTCTTTTAAAAAGTTTTTTTAAATATATAAAAATAATAAAAATTTATAGGAAATTTAGAAAATATGGAAAATACAAAGAAGAAAATTAAAACCCATCCGTAATTCTACCACTCAAATACATCACTGTACACACCTGGGTATATTTAATTCTAGTCTTTTTTTCCTGCACATAAGTATGCATGTATGTATTTGTATATGTATATATGTATGCACATAGAAATATATATTTATAAAAGTATATATGATATTAATCCTTCTTTTTCTACTTAGTACTATATCGTAAGCATTTCTCCCATGTATTTAATTATCTTTAAGAATGTTTTTGTGGTGGAATGTATTCCTTTATATTTATGTTTTATAACTTAAGTAAGGTACCATTGTTGGACAAAAAGGTTGTTTTCAATTTTTTACCTTCATAAATAAATCTGCTGCAAACATGCTGATGAATAAAATCTCTACACACCTTTCAGTAAATAAAGCACATCCCACATTCCCCGAAGGCTGTGAGGTCAAGCTGGTTGGGATATGTGACCCTCGTTGATCACCGGGGTATTTCGGTTTCTCCGACTGGCTAGATGTAAGTCCTCCCTGAAGCTACTTGCTTCATATGACATTCAGGGATACAGAAAGATTGTTCTTTGGCTATGGCCTTATGCGTAGCTATGTGAGGTTGGCAACTAGTCACTAAAGGTGGCTTCGTAATGGCCCTCCCTCCAGATATGCATATTCTAGTCCCCCATGCAAACTGAATTTGGGCTGTCTCTGCGCAACTATAGAAAGTAGCAGAAGAGATGCTGCATGACTTCCACAGTCAGGTCAAGCTTCTCCTTGGACTCTTGGAATGGGTACTCTGGGAGAAGTCAGTCAAAATATTAAAAAATCCAACTATATTGTGATGTCATATTGTGAGGAAGCCCAGTAGCCAAAGGGAGCATGAGAAAGATGCTTTGTTTTCTTCTATATTTGGAACCACATATAAACTGGACTCAAATTTTTTCATTTTGGCTTTTGACAGAAGAAATACATAAAAATTCTGTCAATGGTGGACAGACTTTTGGGATTATATTTAGCCTCAGCATGAAACAAACAAGTGAACAAAAGCTTTTCAAAAATGTTGTAAATCACAATGTTTATCAGACTCATCATAGTAACTGGCGTTCATTTACTGCCATACATTTATTTAAATAATTGGGCAAAGCTATACTTCAGGTGTTAGGCACTAGTATTAATGGGTAAGTTCTTAATAAAGAAAGGTCTGAAGCTAGCTATCTTTGCTATAGTGACAGTGGAATCTTTGTATCTGGTAATGATACACATCAATATCACTTATGCTGAAGTTATATGCTGGGTACTATCTCTGCTTCTAGAACTGGGGAAACATTTTGTAAAGACAAAATGAGATTACTGTCCACAAACAAAATAGAGCAAGTAAGACAAAACACCAAATAAGACCTTTAACAAGACTGAAATTCTTTTAAGTCATAAGCAATGGCCAAATAAAACAGAAAGTAAAACATGCATGGTCGGGCCTTGAATAGCATAATAAGAAGAAGGGCAATTTAAAGAGATTCTGAAGGGCAAGACTTCGAAAGGCAAGAGGCAAGAGACTCAGGCATTGAATAAAGAAAACAAGTTTTCTATGATAAAAACTCTAAATAAAATGGGTAGAAGGAAAATACCTCAACATAATAAAGGCCATATATGACAAACCCACAGCAAATATCATTCTCAATGGAGAAAAACTGAAAGCTATCTCTCTAAGAACAGGAACCAGACAAGGATGCCCACTGTCACCACTCTTATTTAACATAGTATTGGAAGTCCTAGCCAGAGCAATCAGGCAAGAAAAAGAAATAAAAGGATCCACATTGGAAAAGAAGAAGTGAAACTGTCACTCTTTGCAGATGACATGATTTTATATCTAGAAAACCCTAAAGAGTCCACTAAAAAGCTTTTAGAAATAATAAAGGAATACAGTCAAGTTGTGGGATACAAAATTAATGTACAAAAATCGGTTGCATTTCTATACACTAACAACGAAGTAGCAGAAAGAGAAATTAAGAATACAATCCCATTTACAATTGCAACAAAAAGAATAAAATACCTAGGAATAAACTTAACTAAAGAGGTGAAAGATCTGTACACCAAAAACTATAAAACATTGTTGAAAGAAATCGAAGAAGACACAAAGAGATGGAAAGATATTTGGTGCTCTTGGATTGGAAGAATTAACATTGTTAAAATGTCCATACTTCCTGAAGCAATCTATAGATTCAACGCAATCCCTATCAAATTTCCAACAACATTTTTTACAGAAATAGAACAAAGAATCCTAAAATTTATATGGAACAACAAAAGACCCCGAATAGCCAAAGGATTCCTGAGAAAAAAGAACAAAGCTGGAGGTATCACACTCCCTGATTTCAAATTATACTACAAAGCCATAGTAACCAAAAGAGCATGGTAGTGGCACAAAAACAGACACACAGAACAATGGAACAAAATTGAGAGCCCAGAATTACACCCACACGTTTATGGACAGCTAATATTCGACAAGGGAGCCAAGAGCATACGATGGAGAAAGGAGAGTCTCTTCAATAAATGGTGTTGGGAAAACTGGACAGCCACATGCAAAAGAATGAAAGTAGACCATTCCCTTACAGCATACACAAAAATCAACTCAAAATGGATTAAAGACTTGAATGTAAGACCCGAAACCATGAGACTTCTAGAAGAAAACATAGGCAGTACGCTCTATGACATTGGTCTGAGCAGCATATTTTCAAGTCCCATGTCTGACTGGGCAAGGGAAACAAAAGAAAAAATGAACAAATGGGACTACGTCAAACTAAAAAATTTCTGCACAGCAAAGGAAACCATCAACAAAACGAAAAGACAACCTAACAATTGGGAGAAGATATTTGCAAACCACATATCAGATAAGGGGTTAATATCCAAAATATACAAAGAACTCATACAGTTCAACAACAAAAAACCCAACAATCCAATTAGAAAATGGGCAAAAGATCTGAACAGAGATTTCTCCAAAGAAGATTCGCAGATGGCCAACAGGAATATGAAAAGATGCTCAACATCATTAGGTATCAGGGAAATGCAAATCAAAACTACAATGAGGTATCACCTCACTCCGGTCAGACTGGCTGTAATTAACAAGACAGGAAACAACAAATGTTGGAGAGGGTGTGGAGAGAAGGGAACCCTTGTACACTGCTGGTGGCAGTGCAAACTGGTGCAGCCACTATGGAAAGCAGTTTGGAGTATCCTCAGAAAATTAAGGATAGATCTACCATATGATCCAGCTATTCCACTGCTGGGTATTTATCCAAAGAACTTGAAAACACAAAGGTATAAAGATACTTGCACCCCTATGTTCATTGCGGCATTATACACAATAGCCAAGACGTGGAAGCAACCTAGGTGCCCATCAAGGGATGAATGGATAAAGAAGATGTGGTATTTATACATGATGGACTACTACTCAGCCATAAGAAATGACGAAATCCGGCCATTTGTGACAACATGGATGGACCTTGAGGGTATTATGCTCAGTGAAATAAGTCAGAGGGAGAAAGTCAAATACCATATGATCTCACTCATAAGTAGAAGATAAAAACGACAAAAAAAAAAAAAAACACATAGCATTGGAGATTGGACTGGTGGCTACCATTGGGGAAGGGGGGGGAGGGCAAAAGGGGTGATTAGGGTCACATGTGAGGGGATGCACTATAATTAGTGTTTGGGTGGTGAACATGATGTAATGTATCCAGAATTTGAAATATGATGTACATCCGAAAAAAATAAAAATTAAAAAAAAAAAGAAAACAAGTTTTCTGGGAGCCATGAACGTGATGGGGAGATCCAGGAAGATGAGCATGAAGGAGCGTTTAGAATGGACAAGAGGAAGTTAACAGAGTCCTTAGAAAGCCTCCATATGCGTGTTGAGTTTGAAAAAAGAAGAAAGACTCTGTTGTCCAAAAAGCGTGTGAGAATACATTTCATAGTATAGCTTAGGAAATATGTAATCATATTTCCTTTCTTTTTGCCCACAACGGGAACATGCTTTGTTTTCCTTTAGTGCCTATAATTGGTGTGGTTCTGGCATATTCCCGTAATTTACTGGCCCTTCTATTCCTGATAACAGACCTTTCTTCCTGGAGCTGCCCTACCCTACAGCTGAAAATAATAGTTTCTTCGTGGAATTATTATGACAGGAACATATTCTTCAACAACATATTTTTGCTGCCTTCTAAAAACTCGGTTTCAAAGAAGCAGACTAATGGGGTATGCAAATCAAAGGTAATCATAATAAGTTAGAAAATAAATTTTGTAATTCTAAGAATTTTGTACTTCCAGATACTGAGTGCAGTCTCTCAGAAGCAGCAAAGAAGAGGGGGAGGTTACAAGAACCCCATGAAAAGTGGCACTGTGACTGAGAAACACCTGCTGACAGAATTCCAGTTGGTTCACTTAAAAAACGTTTCTTGCATATCCCTATTTTTAGTTACCGTTCTTTATTTTTCACAGGCTCTAACACATGATGATTATTCTTGCCTATAAATCTGCGATATTTTCAACTTGGACTTATGACAAATATTTCGAGACACTGGCTTTACTCTGCCTTCTCCATGACTGAAAATTTTAGAGTACTAACTCAGTCCATTTCTGCTCACTGACTGTCAGTACAGATTTTATGAGTATAGAAAACACAGTCCTTTGATTTGATTTAACAAAATCCTGACTTACGTTGGGTATGGATTTGTTGTGACATAGAAGCTGCTCTGCATAATGTAGGTCAAGGCTGATGAATCTATGGCACAAGGGCTACCCTTTTCCCCTCCTTCCTTGCACTGCCAACATTTCTAACAATCACAAACATTTTTCTTGGTGATTTAAGACACAGCTTCAGAATCCTTCTCAACACAACATTTCATGGAGCCACTGCCGATTAAGAGAAACTTATAAATACATTGAAACCTACCTTTCAATCATGGCTCTAAGGGACATGAGAATTAAGAAATTTTTTGTAATCCATCAGCCACTTCAGGTAATTTACATTTCCCCTTTCCTCCCCTTAATACTAGAGTTTTGACCTAAACTGTATATGTAATTACTTCTCTTTTCTTGTGTCCATTTGTAGGGGCTGGTCAGCCGTATGTAAATGTTTAGAGTTTAACCTTCCAAGTTCAGACGAAAGCTTAAATCGGGACTAAAAAAAAACCCAAGAAATTTAATTAACACTTATTGAGGGGTTAGTAATTGTTTTTAACTCTCCAGTTTTCAAATAATAAAAGCAGCTTAAAATTCATTGTTCTGAAAGTGTTTAAAAGAAACTTCGACTTACACTTAGATGGTTAACACCTGTCATTTTCAGATGAGCTCTTCTCTAAAGATAGAATTTAACACATACATAGCTATAGATGTCTATCAAGGATATTTTAAAATTTCTATCACAATACTGAAAGTCAGAGATCATGAAGAATAACATTAAGGAAATTCAACAAAAGTAGGTTTGCTTTTAGTCTTTGCTTGCATGTCATCTTCTAAATGAGGCCTCTCTTGACACTCTTTTTAAGATTTCCATACCCCGTCAGCACATCTGATTTCCTCATATACTCCATTGCCAACTTCAGTGGCATAGTCTCTCCCCTACTCCCTATTTTTCTTCTAATATACCATACAGTTCACTTATTTATCAAGTTTATTTTCTGATGAATCCCTGGCATCTAGAAATATGCCTGGCACATAGTAGGTGCTCAATGAATATTTGTTGACTAAATTGATGTGTCACTCTTAAAAAGGCAAATAGATAATTCTGAAGAAGAGGGAAGCAGTAGGCATCCAGATATTTGTAAATTGCATATTTATAACTGCAAGGGTGCTTGCATGTCTATACCAGGTGAATTTATTCATTCACTCATTCCATAAAAATTTAGTGGGTTCCTTCTGGGTATCTGCCCCCAGTAAAACATGGTTCTTGGTCTCAAGGATTTTGAAGATTTGTAGAAGAAACTGTAATACAGTTAGGCATACACCATGATAGAGACACAGTCAAGGTGGTTGAGTATACCCACATATCTTCGGATAGAGCTTCAATAGAGGTTCTATGACAGGCTTTTGTCTAATTTTCACTTCTTGTTTGCCATGTGGCACTTTACCTGAACTAAATATATGTGTGTATATATTAATATCTATATATTATTTACATGTGTGGAACTTTACATGAATTAAATGTGTATTTGTATATATACATAATACACAGATGTATATGTAAATTTGTTTTCAAAAAGGAAGGAAAGAGGGTTATTACAAGAGTTATTAAAAGACAACTTAGAGTGAGTTATCTACTTTGATACAGTTTGGAATTATATTTTAACAGGATGTTTTAAAATTATTTCTTCAGTTAAAAAATAACTTTATTTCCATTCCTCTGGTTCATGTGAATGTACGTGACACTTGAAACTACAAAAGTCAGACGAGAGTTAACAGGTGATACATAAAGAAATGATATTTGTCATAAAATTGGAGCTAACAGTTAATTCTAATCACATGCAATTATTAAAGCAACTTTTCATTGTTTTTTCATATAGCTTCTGAACTGAGAAGTCTATCTAATTTAAAAGTATGGAACTCAGAGCTGGGAGAAACCTTAGAAAGTATCTGACGTTTTATTTTACAGATGAGAAAACCGAGGTCCTGAGAGCATAATTAACTTGATGAAAGTCTAATGATGCCAATACTAAAGGCAACAAAACAAAACAAAGCACCAAAAACCAGCATTCTGATTGGCAGTCTGGGGCTTTGCAGTACACCTTCCTATAACTGATGTAATTTACTACTCCCTCTGCTGTGTCTGAACCTCTGTAAGGGATTTCCATCTTAGGAGTCTTGTTTTTATGGGATACATACTAAGAGAGAATAGCAGTAGTTGAACATGGCATTGAAGATATAATTATCTTGGGTAACTTTTCCTAAAAATATTTTTCTAGTGGGATTCAGTTTTTTTTTATATTATGTTCTAAATCTCTTAGGAAATTTTAAGTCAGCAAACTACATATTCTTGGTGAATTTGATTCTAGAAAGAGCTGAGATGCATGAAAATACTGATTTCATCCCAAATTCATTTGAGATCCTTTTTTTCAGAGAAAACATTTGAATCACTAGTTAGATTTTGCAGGCTTTTGCGATGATCCCTTTGTACAGATTATAAAAAGGAGGCAGTGAAATACTTATTGCATTCACAAACAATTTGGATGGAAAGGCTGAAGCCTGGGGGTGGAGACTGTTGACCACTTTCGTTATAGTATAATTAACATAACACACAGCATTGAAGTAAGTCAGAAGATGCTTAATTTGTTTTATCTGGTGATTATAATAGTGATGAATAAGATTCCTATTATCTTTTGGAAAAGGTATTCGATCATGCCTCAAAATGTGAAAAGGAAAGAGAAATGTTCCTATTACCTGGTATTTAGAATTGCTTTAAAATGTAGCAGAGACCCAAGCTGACCTTCAAGGTACGTTTGAAATGTGCCTGCTGCTCCTTTTACTTCCCCTGTATCAAGTGCTTTTGAGTATATGGAAATGTGGTGCGATTACTCACTTGTTGTCACTGGCTTATTTTTAGCACTTTAAGCTTGGATGGATCCCTGCCTTCAGACACTCCTCCTGTTTGTTTCTTTTCCGTATCGTAAAGAGTCTGACAATTGCTTGCTTGTGCATTATTAGTCTGTGCTTTTTCTTCTGGAAGATAATAAAGGTCAAATATTCCTCTAGGCTAGTGAAGTATTTTGAAATCAATAAAGTTGAATTCAAACAGCTTGGAAGGTAGAATTTGTAAGAAAAATGTTCAGTGTTTCCTCTGCCAAAAGATTGTGATCACCAAAAGCTTCTTTTTTCTTTTCATTAAATACCATTGGCTCACACAAGGCAATTTATTTACTTTTTGAAGTTCTCTAATAAAATAAGAGAAGAAACAATATAGTAACTGATATCTTTGAGGCACAAAGCTTGGATCATATTGACAGTCCATGGGTCAATTAGAAAGAAAGCTCTGATTCAGTTTATTCTATTTTCTTTTAGTTATAGAAAAAGCAAACCTTAAAGGTAAGCCCTCATTAGGTGAGAGTTTATGAAGCGAGTTTACTGATGGTTGGCAATCATCCATAAATAATTAGAATATGGAAAATTTTATATTACTTGTCATTTAAAAAATCAAGTTTTATTTAAGGTAAGAAGTATAGCATTTTTCGTTTTTTGTTTTCAGTAAATGGTTGGCTATAAAAAAGATCCATATTTCTTTTGTTATTGCACAAAACTGGGGTTCTCTTGCCCAGTCTGCATAAACAAGGCAATTAATTATGGCATCTGCCTTTGGGAAAAGAGATCAGTTTTTTTTTTTTTTTTTTTTTTTTT